>NC_135809.1:782190-1049690 GCF_964213995.1 Mustelus asterias
CTCAGCTCCCCCCCCCCACCCCCCCCTCAGCTCCCCCCCACACCCCCCCCTCAGCTCCCCCCACACCCCCCCCCTCAGCTCCCCCCACAGCTCCCCCCCACCCCCCCCCCCTCAGCTCCCCCCACACCCCCCCCCTCAGCTCCCCCCCACCCCCCCCCCCTCAGCTCCCCCCCACACTCCCCCCCCTCAGCTCCCCCCCACACCCCCCCCCTCAGCTCCCCCCCACACCCCCGCCCCCTCAGCTCCCCCCACACCCCCGCCCCCTCAGCTCCCCCCCACACCCCCGCCCTCAGCTCCCCCCCACACCCCCCCCCTCAGCTCCCCCCACACCCCCCCCCTCAGCTCCCCCCCACCCCCCCCCTCAGCTCCCCCCACCCCCCCCCTCAGCTCCCCCCACCCCCCCCCTCAGCTCCCCCCCACCCCCCCCCTCAGCTCCCCCCACCCCCCCCCTCAGCTCCCCCCCACCCCCCCCCCTCAGCTCCCCCCCACCCCCCCCCCCTCAGCTCCCCCCCACCCCCCCCCCTCAGCTCCCCCCCACCCCCCCCCCTCAGCTCCCCCCCACCCCCCCCCCTCAGCTCCCCCCCACCCCCCCCCTCAGCTCCCCCCCACCCCCCCTCAGCTCCCCCCCCCCCCCTCAGCTCCCCCCCACCCCCCCCCCTCGGCTCCCCCCCACCCCCCCCTCGGCTCCCCCCCACCCCCCCCTCGGCTCCCCCCACCCCCCCCCTCGGCTCCCCCCCACCCCCCCCCTCGGCGCCCCCCACCCCCCCCCTCGGCGCCCCCCCACCCCCCCCCTCGGCTCCCCCCACCCCCCCCCCCTTCGGCTCCCCCCCACCCCCCCCCCCTCGGCTCCCCCCCCTCGGCTCCCCCCCCACCCCCCCCCTCGGCTCCCCCCCCCACCCCCCCCCCTCGGCTCCCCCCCCCACCCCCCCCTCGGCTCCCCCCCCACCCCCCCCCCCCCCTCGGCTCCCCCCCACCCCCCCCCCTCGGCTCCCCCCCCACCCCCCCCCTCGGCTCCCCCCCACCCCCCCCCCTCGGCTCCCCCCCACCCCCCCCTTCAGCTCCCCCCCAGCACCCCACCTCCCCCCCCACCCGTTACCCCCCCCCCCCTCGGGTTCGCCGCCGCCCCCCCTCGTCATCTGCGTCCCCCCCCCCCCCCCCCCCCCCCCCGCTCAACTTTGCCACCACTCCTTCCGCCGTCCCTTGGGTTGAAAGGGCCAATGTTGTTTGTTATTCGTAATCTGAAACATTTTTGTGCAACTCTTTGCTGAAGGTATGGTTGAACTTGATTCTCATATCAGTGGTTGGTGGAGATTTCTAATGGAGACAAGTCAATTGATTTGGGTTGCATGTAAATTTGAATGAGTGAGGGCAGATAAACCGTGGAGGTGAGTGTGAAGGAAAAGCTATCCGCCCCTTGTCCTTTCATGATTTGTAATTAATTAGTCCCTGTTGTCAAAAACACCCACTGGAAAATAATTCTGCAAGGGAGTTGGGTTTGTACCTTTCATCAGGACTGTCCAATTCTGTCTTTTTTCTTCGATTTTAAAATTTGAATTTTGCAAAGGTTCTAATGTGTTGTCGGGTAATTGCACAATGCAGATTTACTTCCAGATGCATTCTGGACATTTTGCGTGCCATGGATCATGTTTTCTTTGAAGGGACCTATTCAGTGCTTTTCAGTTCCATACATTGCCCCCCCTGTCACTTCTCTGAAAATATAAATGTCTTCCATTGCCCAGATGTTTACTGTGGGAGTGAGTGTGTGTACCACGCAGTTTGTGGGAAGTGACTTTCTTCCCACAAGAGATGTGAACTGGGTGGATTTGTGAACTCCAGGGAATCGTATTCCTGTTTCTCTTGACAATTTTTCTGCCAATTCTTCTGAATCATGAAGGTTTTTCTCGTGGTGGGCCTGGCCGCTGGTGGCACTGTTTACTCAATTATAGCAATGACTGGTGGAAACTCTGCATCATCCTTTCCTTGTTTACACCCATAGATGACACTGTGTGTGGGAACCCGATACCTTCTCCCAGTTAAATGCAGGAGCTTAGATTCATGACATCCAATGAGTTGCTATGGCTGGAAGCAGTTAATCACCCCGACAAAAGGTTATGTAACTCAGTTAATGCAACTTGAGGCACGAGGAACCCTCACTTTGAGGCGAGCAAAGTTGAGAGAGGATCAGCGAGGTGTAACTTCTGGTTCATCTTCCCAAATCATCTTGTTCATTGGCATTGTCAAATGAGCTGCAGTGTACTAGATATATTAAAGCCTTTAGCTCAAACTTTCATTCCACTCACATTATCTGTACCTTTAAGACTTGATTAACTGTAAAGACTCGCATTCCAACCATTATTTTGTAAATTGAGTTTGTGTCTTTATATGCCCTGTTTGTGAATAGAATTCCCACTCACCTGACGAAGGAGCAGCACTCCGAAAGCTAGTGGCTTTTGCTACCAAATAAACCTGTTGGACTTTAACCTGGTGTTGTGAGACTTCTTACTGTGTTTATGATAAGACATAGGAGCAGAATTAGGCCACTTAGCGAGGTCCTTGCAGTATTCTGTAAGTTTCAATAAGATCCCCCTCATTCTTCTAAACTCCGAGTCCAGACCCAGAGTTCTCAACCGTTCCTCATACGACAAGCTTTTAATTCCAGAGACCATTCTTGTGAACCTCCTTTAGACCCGTTCCAAGGCCAGCACATCCTTCCTTAGATAGGGGGCCCAAAACTCTTTACAAAAATCCAAATGGGGTCTGACCAGAGCCTTATGCAGCCTCAGAAGTACATCCTTGCTCTTGTATTCTAGCCCTCCCGACATGAATGTTAACAGCCTTCCTAACTGCCGACTGAACCTGCACATTAACCTGAAGAGAATCTTGAACAAGGACTCCCAAGTCCCTTTGTGTTTCCGATTTCCGAAGCATTTCCCCATTTAGAAAATAGTTTATGCCTCCATTCCTCCTTCCAAAGTGCATAACCTCACACTTTTTCACATTGTATTCCATCTGCCACTTCTTTGCCCACTCTCCTAACCTGTCCAAGTCCTTCTGCAGCCCCCCTGCTTCCTCAATACTACCTGTCCCTCTACATATCTTTGTATCATCTGCAAACTTAGCAGCAGTGCCTTCAGTTCCTCCTTCCAAATCGTTAATGTATATATCATGCTTGCATCTGATTGTCAGGTGTGCTCAGGTCAATTGCAGACATATGGTATAGATTGAATATTGAAGGTAAAGACAGCAAATTTCTTTCCGAAAAGGATGAGTTTTTACAACAGTGGTTTAAAGATCACTATTAGAGTCATAGTCACAGAGTAATACAGAGTAGAAAAGGCCCTTTGGCCCATTGAGTTTGCCCCGACAACAGCTACCACTGAAGGCATGCAAAGACTAGCTCATCAATTCCAGATTATTAAATGAATTTGAATTTGCTTCATCAGAGCATTAGCTTGGCTCTCTGGATTACTAGTCCAGTGACATTATCACTGTCACTGTCTCCCCATATTTGATTTTATTTTATTATTGTCACCTGTATTGGGATACAGTGAAAAGTATTGTTTCTTGCACTCTATACAGACAAAGCATACCACTCATAGAGAAGGAAAGGAGAGAGTGCGGAATGTAGTGTTACAGTCATAGCTAGGGTGTAAAGAAATATCAACTTAATACAAGGTAGGCCCATTCAATAGTCTAATGGCAGCAGGGAAGAAGCTGTTCATGAGTCGGTTGGTATGTGACCTCAGACTTTTGTATCTTTTTCCTGATGGAAGAAGGTGGGAGAGAGAATGTCCGGAGTATGTGGAGTCCTTAATTATGTTGGCTGCTTTGCCGAGGCAGCGGGAAGTGTAGACAGAGTCAATGGATGTAAGGCTGGTCTATGTGATGAATTGAGCTACATTCACGGCCTTTTGTAATTTCTATACATTTATCTGTTGCATAATGCAACTGTGGCTCTGTATGCCCCCTCAGATTGGTGTAGGAGATTCCATGCCCTTACTCAAAGGTAAGCCTGGGGCTCCCATATGAAATTTTTCCTTCAACCGTCAATTGAAATGAATTATCTGGCCATTTATTTATTGTTTGTGGGAACTTGCTATGTATAAATTGACTGCTGTATTTCTTTCTTTACGTCAGTGACCACAATCCCATAGTAGTTCAAGGGCTGGGAGGCACTTTGGGATGTCCTGAGATTGTGTAAGGTCATTTATAAATGGAAGTCTTTCATGATATTATGTCCTGTGTTCAACTCACTGTGTGCTGAGTCTGCTGATCGCGAGCACGGTGCCAGAAGAGCTATAATTCATACAGAGCCCTTTTGTTCCTGCTGACTTTTGACCTCGAAGAGTCAGTTGCCACTCGTGTTTGGATGGGGCTGAGAGCCTTGGCTACAATGCAGTCTCCTCCCCATCTTGGTCCGTATATACGGATGATGAAAGGCCACCAGGATGCTGTGGAACTGTTCAGCAAGCAATCCAGGGAGAGACCAGGATTCTTCGAAAAATGTGCTGAAGTATTCGTTCATAGTGTTTCATCCATTGTTCACTTCAATTGAACTTATTGTAATGTATTATTGAAAGAATGCAAGATTGGAGACATAACACAATGGGTTAGACATTGACTTTCAGAGTCTCTGTCACTCAGAAATTGAGACTGAAAATTTCTTCTCGTTCTTGGGATTCTCGCTGCATTGATTTTGGGCAGTTCCCTTCTCGCAGAATGGATCTCCCAGTGCAACATTGACCTGCATTAGGAACAACTGGATGCTGATTGAATAATTCTTTGGACAGCCTCACTGAGAACACACTGGTGCAGGAAGGTCATCTTTTGCAATGGAGAATGAGGTATGTTTGTGCAGCATTGAGGGAGCTTTTAATTGTGCTGTCGTTTAGCTAGGAGGGCCTGATGTTTAAACAGCATTTCTGAAATGGAGAGTATTAGGGGAGACAGTGACACAGTGGTTTTGTCACTGGACTCGAGGTAATTCCCTGAGGACCCAAGTTCAAATCCTACCACAGCAGATGGTGAAATTTGGATTTAGTAAAAAACTGGGATTAAAAGTCTAATGACTACCGTGAAACCATTGTCATAAAAACCCATCATGAGTGGATTACATGTGACTCCAGCCCCACAGCAATGTAGTCGTAACATGCCCTCTGAAATGGCAATGCCCTCTGAGCAATAAATGTTGGCCCAGCCAGTAATGCCTACATCCCATGAATGAATAAAAAAAAAGATCCTATTTCACACATGACCCATATCTCAATGAACAGAGAATATATTGCCTTCGGTTGTCCAATATTCTGTTCATTACAAGAAATATTAGCTTCCTTGTTGATCTCTCAGTATCTGAGGAACGGTGAATAGTGCTGAACATTGTGCAGTCATTAGTGAACATTTCCACTTCTGACTTTATGATGGAAGGAAGGTCATTGATGAAACAGCTGAAGATGGTTAGGCCCAAGACACTACCTGTGGAACTCCTGCAGTGATGTCCTGGAACTAAGATGATTGACCTCAAATGACCACAGCTATCATTCCAACCAATGGAGGGTTTTCCTCCTGATTCCCATTGACTCGCATCTGGAATTCAGCTCTTTTGTCCATGTTTGAACCAAGGCTGTAATGAAGTCAGGAGCTGAGTGACCCTGGCAGAACTCAAACTGAGTGTTGGTGAGCAGGTTGTTGCAAGTGCTGTTTGACGGCACTGTTGATGACCTTTTCCAACACTTTACTGATGATCGAGAATAGATTGATGGGACAGTAATTGGCCGGGTTGGATTTGTCCTGCTTTTTTAGTGTATGGCATATCTGGGCAAGTTTCCATGTTGTCAAGTAGATGCCAGTGTTGTAGCTGTATTAGAACGGCAAGTTCTGGAGCACAAGTCTTCAGTACTATTGTTGGAATGTTTTTTGGTCCATTGTTATTGCAGTATCCTGTCCAATTAGTGCAGGCAAAGTGGAATCAAAGGATGTTTTAGGTGTGGTGTCACTGGGAGGTGAGTGCAGAGCGATTTACCAGGACTAAACCAACAAGGAGAAAGTTGAGGTTATCACCAGCAGCATTCAAAAGTCAGTTCTTTCGTGAGGAGTGGTTGTTGTAGGTAAAAAAAATACCTCTGAGACTCGTCTGAGTCAAAGTACAGTAAGGCTTTATTTTCACAAGCTTGCGGGAGTACCTGACCCCTGAAAGTGGAAGCCAAAGTTCTCCCTGAACACAGAAAAGTGGGGATATATATCCAGCATGGCTCCCAATACTAGTCACGAAGCAAACTTCAGACTAGTCATGACTCAAAAGTACAATTCACAACTGTTGGTCACGAAGCAAACTCCAGACCATTTACAAATCAAAAATACAATGTGCAGCTTCTGGTCACGAAGTAAACTCCGGTTTCCTGCTCTTCTGCGGCTTTCCCTTTGAAGTTACCGGCGCAATTGCAGCTGTCCCAGCAGGGAGTCTTCCTGTCAAACGGCCGTATCGCACTCCACATCTTGTAATTGCTCTTTCCTCAAACCATACACAAGCTTGTAGAAAAGGTAAAACTTTACAATTAACATTCACATTGACTGTCTATCGTTATAAGAATAAGAGTTTAAAGAATGAATAACTTGTATTAACGCCAGGAGTAGTATAAACAAGGGGAGATTAGCCACAATGAAGGGTTATGTTGGTGATACATTCTAAGTACAAAGTTCAACCTTTTAGGTACAAAATACATTAACCCTTTAGGTACAAAATACATTGAGTACAAAAAACATTAACCCTTTCCCTTCAGTGGTGGTAACAAAAGAGACAGCAAGAAGACTTTCCTTTTTATACTCTGGGGAAGGGGGTGCCAGTATTGCTGGGGTTTCTGGCTTGCTTCAGGTCTTATTCTGCATTTGTTTATTGCTCACAGTAAGAAGTCTCACAACACCAGGTTAAAGTCCAACAGGTTTGTTTGGTGGCAAATACCATAAGGTTTTGGAGCGCTGCTCCTTCGTCAGATTTTGTTTATTGCTAACATGGTGATGGAAAAATAAAATTGCATCTCAAATTTCCAGTTATCAACCAAAAAGTGTGGATTCTTATGATTGAATATTGACTCATTGGCTAATAGACTTAGTGTGTGTGTACATATTATATACATACACATATATGCATATATGAAATCATTGTACTAAATCTAAAGTATAACTCTGCATGTTAGAGGCATTGTGGGATTGTTTCATACTCATGAAATTAGTTGTTGAATGCCCCAATGCTGATGAATTATTTCAAGATTGTTTCCCGAATTGTCTGCTATCTGAATTTAAACAGCAGTATGTTGTTATCCACCAAAGTGTATCTATAAAGAGGAATTTCTCTTCTTATAACATCAGGGGTGAGAGATATAGGACAGATGTTAGAGGTAGGTTCTTTACTCAGAGAGTAGTAAGGGCGTGGAATGCCCTGCCTGCAGCAGTAGTGGACTCGTCAACATTAAGAGCATTTAAGTGGTTATTGGATAAACATATGGATGATATTGGAATAGTGTAGATTAGAGGGGCTTTAGATTGGTTCCACTGGTCGGCGCAACATCGAGGGCCGAAGGGCCTGTACTGCGCTGTAATGTTCTATGTTCTGTGTGTCTGACGGTCCTGTCTGGCTGCAAAAGCTTGTCAGTTGATCTCACTCTCATTTCCAACCTTCCTCAGTCACTGCAATGGAGATTAGGACTAATCTTGCTGTAAGTGGGGAAAAAAAGCCATGTTTAGTTGTAGAACTAAATTTTACACACATACTTTGTCACAAGGCCTGTGTAACTAACAGCTTAGAAGGATAAAACTTGAGAACCCCGATGTATGTTTTGCACAGTAAGGCTAGATAGTGTTCATCAATTGGTTATATTGTTTAGTGCATGGAAAAAGATCCATTTTGTAGAAAATTGCATTTTTATCCGAGCATTTTCATTTGCTGATTTCGGCACAGTCACAACTTAAAAATTATAATTAGCATCGGAGTTGTTGGCATCCTCTTAATGATGCTCTTGCTTGAGTTATCGGAAGTGTTATTTACTGCTGATCTGTCACTGGACTTGAGTATCTGATCAAGAGGCACATCACTCCCAGTGACACAGCTTACCTAACAGTCTGTGTTTTGAATCGTGCCACTGCATCCGGGGAAATACAGGTTTCGCTTGGCCGCGTGTTCTCCCCAGGCTTCCAACAAATAACATCACTTGTTATCAGACTTCCTCCTTTGTTTTGGACGTGTGATGCAGAAATACCATTTCCCACTGGGAAAGCAGCTTGCTGAGTGTTTGCACATGGGATCTGTACGGCTCTCATGGAGGCTTTGTGCAAACCTGCTCCAATAAAGAGCCGCAGTACAATGTGAAGCCTGAAGCACGACAACAGGTGAAATACAATCGACGTACACACCTGTGTCTGTTTTTATTTACATATTCTTAGAATAAATTCATCAAATATTTAAAAGTAGTGCAATCTACTCTTCTTTATTGGCTGCAGATATAGAAAGACATGGATTTGTATCGCACCTTACACCAAAGATTTCCCAAAACTCTTTGCAGCAAGAGAGAAGTGGCAAGATTGTGCAAACAGCAA
This sequence comes from Mustelus asterias, assembly GCF_964213995.1. Classification (NCBI taxonomy): domain Eukaryota; kingdom Metazoa; phylum Chordata; class Chondrichthyes; order Carcharhiniformes; family Triakidae; genus Mustelus; species Mustelus asterias. The sequence goes on from NC_135809.1 coordinate 790,777, forward strand.
TGTGATAATGGTTTGCTTTAATGATGTTGGTTGAGGGATAAATATTGGCCAGGAAACCGGAAGTACTCCAAACACTTTCTAGAATAGGGAGACAGAGTGGTTGGCACCAGGTTCAATTCTGGCTTTTGGTGACTGTGTGGAATTTGCACATGCTCCCCATGTCTGCATGGGTTTCCTCCTGGGTGCTCCAGTTTCCTCCCACACTCCAAAGATGTGCAGGTTAGGAGGATGAACCATTTGTAAAATGTGTGGGGTTAGGGTGGAGGAGAGGGCCTGGGTGAGATAATCTTTTGGCAAGTCTTAGAAACAGAGAAACTTGAAGCAGGAGGAGGCTATTCGGCCCTTCGAGCCTGCTCCGCCATTAATTTTGACCATGGCTGATCATCGAATTCAATATCCTGATCTCCCAGAATGGCCCCTTTCTGCACTGTAGGGATTCGATGGTTCTAATCATGCCATAGGGTCTTTTGCATTCACCTGAGGGAGCAGACAAGGTTTGGTTTAAGGTTTCGTCCCAAATTTGCACCTACTGTGCAGTACTCCTTCAGTGCTGCATTGAAGTGTTGTTCTGTATTTTGTCACTCCAACTTGTTTGGAATTTATTGACAAGCAATTTAGTGAGATAGTAAAATTTTTCACACGTTTTGATGACATGCTGTGCGTCGTGTTTACATTCTAAGATTAGAATTTTATAATTCTTGAGTTATTCAGTACCGAGTCTTGTGGAGCTTGATTTCGAGAGGTAAACACTAATTTAAATACAAAACACTGCAGTGCTGGAAATCTGCAATAAAAACAGGAAATACTGGAACCTCCAGCAGTCTGGTAGCACTTGTAAAGAGAGAAATAATGGTTTGAAATAATACGGCTCCTCAGCTGAAGAAAGGTAGACAGAAATGTGGTAGATTTTATCATTTTAAAGTTTATTTATTAGTCACAAGTAAGGCTTACATTAACACTGCAATGAAGTTACTGTGAAATTTCCCCTAATTAACCACATTCTGGCACCTCAGGTCAATGCAACTAACCAGCACATCTTTCAAACGTGGAAGGCGTGGAGAGGTGGGTTAAATGGAATAGAAGGTCAGTGATATAGGTGGGAGCTGAAGTCGGAAAATATACCTTTTGAGGCTGGTATGAATCAAAATACAGTCAGGCTTTATTCTCACAAGCTTATGGGAGAACTTGACCCCTTGAAAGCGGAAGCCAAAGTTCTCTCTGAACACAAGAAGCGTGGATATTTATACAGCAGGGTTCCCAATACAAGCCATAAAGCAAAGTCCAGTTAACAGCCCTTGATCGTAAATTATAGTTCCTTTAACAGCTTCTGATAGTCTCTGGATCATGGTTAGAGACTATCTGGTATCCTTGGGTCATAAAGCACAATTCTCCTGGTAGTCGAAGCCAAGGTGCCACCTCTGGTCCCCTGCTCTTCCCGCAGCTTTTCCTTTGAGGTGACTGAGTACGAGTGCAGCTGTCCCAGTGGGAGTCCTCCTTCAAACGGCCATTCTCGCACTCTACCATTTGGTCGCTGCTTCCTCTGTTTAAATCATAGACAAGCCTACGGGAAAGAAAGACTAACATCTATATTCAACTGTCTGTTTTATCAGAATGATATAAACAAGCGAGGGAACCATGAACAAATGGCTTATACTAAAAGTAAAAGATGAAACCAAGAACAAATGGCTCATACTAGTAAAAGATGAAAGACATGAACAAATGGCTTATACTTCTACCAGGAGCAATATAAACAAAGGGGTGACTAGCCACAAGGAAGCGTTATGTTTCTGATACATTCCAGATACAAAGTTCAACCTTTTAGGCACAAAATACATTGAGTACAAAAAACATTAACCCTTTCCCTTCTTCAGGAGCTTAGGAAACATTTTGCTTCCGATTTCCACCCCTATCATCTACACATGGTCCATCTCTGACATTTCCATTCTCTTCCTTGACTTCTCTGTCTCCATTTCTGATGAAAGACAGCCTACCAACATTCGTCATAAGTCCATGACTTTCATAGCTACCTCGACTACAGTTCTCATGCCTTGCTTCCTGTAAGGAATCCATCCCAGTTCGTCTGACATCGTTGAAACTGTTCCAATGATGCTACTTTTCAAAATGACACATTATCCCCCAAACCCGCACTGGTTGACAAGGCACTCAACTGTGTCCAACCCATCTCCTTTACCCCTGCCCTCATCCTTTCCCCTTCCTCCCAGAAGCATGAAAGGGTTAGGAACATAGGAATTAGAAGCCAGAGTGGGCAATTCAGCTCTTTGAGCCCACTCTGCCATTCTATATGGTCATGGTTGATCTCCATCTCATCCTAACTCCACTTTCCTGCCTTTTCCCCATCGCCCTTATCCCACTTTAATCAAATATTTATCTATCTCTTTTTTGAATCCATTGATTCTGCATCGACTGCACTCTGGGGCAGCGAGTTCCATATATTCACAACCCTCTGAGAAGCAGCTTCTCCTTATCTCTGTCTTGAACCTCCCCTCTCTTACTTTCCAACTATGACTTCCTGTCCTAGACTGTTCCAGAAAGGAGGACATTTGGTTAACATTTACTTTATCAATCCCGTTAAGTATTTAATTTCCCTCAATGAAATCCCCCCTCCATTGCTCTGTACTCCAGCGAGTACAAGCCCAAACTATTCAACTGCTCTTCAAATGACAGCCCCATCAAACCTGGAATCAATCGAGTGAACCTCTTCTGAACTGCCTCCAGTGCCATAACATCTTTCCTCAACGATGGTGAACTGAACACACTATTCCAAGTGTGGTCTCACCAATGCCATATACAATTGTAACACTTCTCTACTTTTATACTCTAGATCCTTTGCAATAAATGCCAAGATTCCATTTGCCTTCACATCCTGCACTTGCATACCCACTTTGAGACTTATGCACAAGGACACCCAGATCCCTCTGCACAGACACCTTTTAAATCTGTTTCCCATTTAAATAGTAATTTGCCCTTTTATTTTTCCGAGCAAAATGGATAACCTTGCAATTATCCACATTAAACTCCATCTGCCAGATTCTGGCCCATTCCTCGAGCCAGTCAGTATCCACTTGTAAACTTTTTATCTCCTCATCACAGCCAGCTTTCCCACCTATTTTTGTGTCGTCAGCAAATTTCGCTATGTTACACTCTGTCCCTGCTTGTAGATCATTGATAGAGATTGCAAATTGTTGTGGTCCGAGAACTGAACCCTGCAGGACCCCACTAGTTACAGATCGCTAACTGGAGAAGGGCCCATTTATCCCAACCTCTGCTTTCTATCAGTCAGCCAATCCTCAATCCAAGCCGCTACTTGGTCAAACCAGGTTGGTCAAGGCAGCCTTGAGGAAGAGTTCATAGAATGTATCTGTGATAGTTTCCTCAAACAGTATGTAATGGAACCTACGAGGGACCAAACTATCTTAAATCTGGTCCTGTGTCATGAGACAGAAATAATTAATGACCTTACTGATAGGGATCCACTTGGAAGGAGCGAACACAGTATGGTTGAATTTAAAATACAGATTGATGGTGAGAAGGTAAAATTCAATACCAGTGTCTTGTGCTTAAACAAAGGAGACTACAAAGGGATGAGGGAGGAGTTGGCTAAGGTAGACTGGGAGCAAAAACTTTACGGTGTGACAATTGAGGAACAGTGGAGGACTTTCAAAGTGATTTTTCAGTGCTCAGCAAAAGTATATACCAGTGATAAGGAAGGACTGTAGAAAAATAGATATGATGTGGAGACAATACACATCTTTCTAGCCTGTCTTGATGCTCTCTCCACTCCCATTGTTTTGTTTCTTAAAGACTGGATTAGTTGTAAGTATTCGCATTCCAACCATTATTCATGTAAATTGAGTCTGTGTCTTATAAGTTCTGTTTGTGAACAGAATTCCCACTCACCTGAAGAAGGGGCTCAGAGCCTCGAAAGCTTGTGTGGCTTTTGCTACCAAATAAACCTGTTGGACTTTAACCTGGTGTTGTTAAACTTCTTACTGAAAAATAGATAATCAGCCATGGATATCTAAGGAAATAAAGGTGCGTATCGAATTGAAAGAAAATGTATACAAAGTGACAAAGATTAGTGGAAACTAGAGGATTGGGAAATCTTTAAAGGTCAACAGAAAGCCATGTGAAAAACGATAAAGTAAAGTAACATCGATTATGAGATTAAACTAGCTCAGAATATAAAAACAGATAGCAAAAGTTTCTGCAAATATAAAAAATGAAAAAGAGCGGCTGAGGTAAACATTGGTCCTTTAGAGGATGAGAAGGGGGATTTAATAATGGGAAATAGTCCATAGTTTTCCACTTTGTCTCTCTCCTTTCTTGAATAAAATTCGAGCGTCACATTAGCATGCTTCCAGTCCACTGGTACCTTTCCGGAATCCATAGAATTTTGGAATATAATAACTAATGCATCCACTATCTCTGCAGTTACCTCCTTTAATACCCTAGGGTGTAGGACATCAGGCCCCAGAGACTAATCTACTTTTAAACCCTTTAGTGTACTGAGTACGTTCTCCCTGGTTATAGTAATTTCGATGTGGAGATGCCGGCGTTGGATTGGGGTAAACACTGTAAGAGTTTAAACAACACCAGGTTAAAGTCCAACAGGTTTATTTGGTAGCAAATGCCATTAGCTTTCAGAGCACTGCTACTTCGTCAGATGGAGTGGATATCTGCTCTCAAACAGGGCATACAGAGACACAAAATCAAGTTACAGAATACTGATTAGAATGCAAACCTTGACGGCTAATCAGGTCTTAAAGATACAGACAATGTGAGTGGAGGGAGCATCAGGCACAGGTTAAAGAAATGTGTATTGTCTCCAGACAGGACTGCCAGTGAGATTCTGCAAGCCCAGGAGGCGAGCTGTGGGGGTTACTGATAGTGTGACATGAACCCAAGATCCTGGTTTAGGCCGTCCTCGTGTGCGGAACTTGGCTATCAGTCTCTGCTCAGTGACTCTGCGCTGTCGTGTGTCGTGAAGGCCGCCTTGGAGAACGCTTACTTGAAGATCAGAGGCTGAATGCCCATGACCGCTGAAGTGCTCCCCCACAGGAAGAGAACAGTCTTGCCTGGTGATTGTCGAGCGGTGTTCATTCATCCGTTGTCGTAGCATCTGCATGGTTTCCCCAATGTATCGTGCCTCGGGACATCCTTTCCTGCAGCGTATCAGGTAGACAATGTTGGCCGAGTTGCAAGAGTAGGTACCGTGTACCTGGTAGATGGTGTTGTCACGTGAGATGATGGCATCCGTGTCGATGATCCGGCACGTCTTGCAGAGGTTGCTGTGGCAGGGTTGTGTGGTGTCGTGGTCACTGTTCTCCTGAAGGCTGGGTAGTTTGCTGCGGACAATGGTCTGTTTGAGGTTGTGCGGTTGTTTGAAGGCAAGAAGTGGGGGTGTGGGGATGGCCTTGGCGAGATATTCGTCTTTATCAATGACATGTTGAAGGCTCTGGAGGAGATGCCATAGCTTCTCTGCTTCGGGGAAGTACTGGACAACGAAGGGTACTCTGTCCACCTTCAACATGCCATTGATAACACATTGACCCTTACTACTTGCCTTCAAACAACCGCACAACCTCAAACAGACCATTGTCCGCAGCAAACTACCCAGCCTTCAGGAGAACAGTGACCACGACACCACACAACCCTGCCACAGCAACCTCTGCAAGACGTGCCGGATCATCGACATGGATGCTATCATCTCACGTGACAACACCACCTACCAGGTACACGGTACCTCCTCTTGCAACTCTGCCAACGTTATCTACCTGATATGCTGCAGGAGAGGATGTCCCGAGGCATGGTACATTGGGGAAACCATGCAGACGCTACGACAACGGATGAATGAACACCGCTCGACAATCACCAGGCAAGACTGTTCTCTTCCTGTGGGGGAGCACTTAAGTGGTCACGGGCATTCAGCCTCTGATCTTCGGGTAAGCGTTCTCCAAGGCGGCCTTCACGACGGCGCAGAGTCGCTGAGCAGAAACTGATAGCCAAGTTCCGCACACATGACGACAGCCTAAACCGGGATGTTGGGTTTATGTCACACTATCGGTAACCCCCTCATCTTGCCTCCTGGACTTGCAGAATCTCACTGGCTGCCCTGTCTGGAGACAATACACATTTCTCTGACCTGTGCTTAATGCTCCCTCCACTCACATTGTCTGTATCTTTAAGACCTGGTTGGCTATAGAGATTTGCATTCTAATCAGTATTCTGTAACTTGATTTTGTGTCTCTGTGCCCTGTTTGAGAGCAGATTTCCACTCCATCTGATGAAGGAGCAACGCTCAGAAAGCCAATGGTATTTGCTACCAAATAAACCTGTTGGACTTTAACCTGGTGTTGTTAAAACTTTTACTCTGTTGTAATGTTCTTGTAAAGTCTAATGCAAACTGGAGGAACAGCACCTCATCATCCAATTGGACACTTCACAGCCGTTTGAACTAAGCATTGAGTTCAACAACTTCTTCCCTCCGTTTCAATTTAAAAAAAATTCTAACCCTGCTGGCTGTGTTAGCGACACCCATATTCAAGAATAAGAACATAAGAAATAGGAGCAGGAGTAGGCCATCTAGCCCCTCGAGCCTGCCCCGCCATTCAATAAGATCATGGCTGATGTGAAGTGGATCAGTTCCACTTACCCGCCTGATCCCTATAACCCCTAATTCCCTTACCGATCAGGAATCCATCTATCCGTGATTTAAACATATTCAACGAGGTAGCCTCCACCACTTCAGTGGGCAGAGAATTCCAGAGATTCACCACCCTCTGAGAGAAGAAGTTCCTCCTCAACTCTGTCCTAAACCGACCCCCCTTTATTTTGAGGTTGTGCCCTCTCGTTCTAGTTTCCTTTCTAAGTGGAAAGAATCTCTCCATCACTACCTTATCCAGCCCCTTCATTATCTTATAGGTCTCTATAAGATCCCCCCTCAGCCTTCTAAATTCCAACGAATAAATAAAGGAAGTTACAGCTAGAGCATATTTTGAAGCTTTAAGTTGTTAAAATACATTGAATTCTATTCCAAATAATATCAGTGTTTCAGATTTTGTGGTTCCTGTAGATTTTGGTAATACAAGTGCAAAGATGGAAATATTCAACTTGATAATTGGGGGATATTAAATTGGCGCCAGAGAGATATAACAACCGAGGAGCTAACTGGAAAATGTACAAGGAAATTGACCTTGTAACTTCTGGTAATTGTTTGTCTGCGTGTTCTGTTCAAATGGTTGTTGGTGGCAGGGTTAATTCAGAACAGTGATTCAGGATCGCAGAAGTGCAGGCTTTACCTTGAGTGGCTTTGTATCATACTGAGAAATTAGGTGACAGGATTGTGGTATTGTGTGTTTCATAGTCGATTTGAGTTTGATTTTGTTGAAGCAAGTTATTTTTTCTGTTTGTTTTGGGCTCTGTTGCTATAACCAGTAAGAGGTTTAACAACACCAGGTTAAAGTCCAACAGGTTTATTTGGTAGCAAAAGCCACACAACCTTTTGAGGCTCTGAGCCCCTTCTTCAGGTGAGTGGGAATTCTGTTCACAAACAGAACTTATAAAGACACAGACTCAATTTACATGAATAATGGTTGGAATGCGAATACTGACAACTAATCCAGTCTTTAAGAAACAAAACAATGGGAGTGGAGAGAGCATCAAGACAGGCTAAAAAGATGTGTATTGTCTCCAGACAAGACAGCCAGTGAAACTCTGCAGGTCCACGCAACTGTGGGAGTTACAAATAGTGTGACATAAACCCAATATCCCGGTTGAGGCCGTCCTTGTGTGTGCTCCTGTTGGGGAGCACTTCAGCGGTCACGGGCATTCGGCCTCTGATATTCGGGTAAGCGTTCTCCAAGGCGGCCTTCGCGACACACAGCGCAGAGTCGCTGAGCAGAAACTGATAGCCAAGTTCCGCACACACAAGGACGGCTCTATCACATAAACGTTGGAGGTCTCGACCATTTCTACATTGTCCCCATTGATGTAGACAGGGGCATTTTGTCCACCTACTTATTGTAGATGGCGAGAACATAGGACGTAGGGCTAAAGTTAGTCAGATCAGCCAGAATCTGACTGAATGTTGGGAGTAGGCTCAAGGGTTTTACTCCTGCTCCTAATTTGTATGTTCGTTTGACCAAGGATCTGAACAGCCAACTTCAATGGTGTGCTATTCCAGGGTTTTCTCAATGCATAGGTTTGCACCATGGCGAGTTTGACTTCAGCAGCAAACAGATGGCAAATATAGAGAGTTTGGACTTTTTGACCAAATGTCATGGGTTGACTTTTACACAAGATCGACCACAACTCAGGTGTATATGATTGATACACAAGCTCATGGTATCAGCTATTCTTGTGTATCTTTCCCAGGCCATGATGTCTGAGGCAGGTGGGTCATGCTTCATGGTCTGCACTCACTCGTGTTGAAAGCCCCCAGGAGGTAAGGATATTCTGCCTTGAAGATTCTGCTGATAGTGTCTAGTTCCTCTGTAGTGGAACACAGCATTGGAGCACAGATATTTGAGAGGTTGTCTGGCCCTGTTTGAGTTGAAAGGCAGATAGAGAGAACATTATTTGTGAGTATTGCATCTCAAAGTAGTGAGTTGCTTACAACAAAGCCTATTCTTTGTTCACATGTTTTTTCCAAACTCTGCCCATGCCAGATGAATGTTCAATGTTCCTGGTGGGCCTGGTCTCTTGCGTGGCTGTAATGCTGATGGAAAGCCTATCAAGGTCCATGTCAATCACAGCTGTCTTGTGCATGCTGCCCACCAGCTGCAAGGTGTCTGTCAGTCCTGTGCACATGGTCCTGGATGTTCCAGCTTGCTAACTGAAGAGCTTGCATATTCTTAGTTTCCGAGACAACTTGATGGGTTCGGTCAACTATGACAAGGCAACATCGAAACACTTTCATATCTGCAGCAGGGTCAAACAGGGTTGTGTTCTGGTACTGACACTCCAGGATACTCTCCTCTTTGTTTATATCATCCTCAGAGGGTGTCTTACTTACATACCAGAACTGATGGAAAACTACTCTGTCTCGCTCACCCGGGATCCAAGACAAAGGTGTGCCAAGTCTTCATCAGAGAATTGCTCTATGCTAACGATGCTACACTAACATTCCACACTGAGGAACACCTTCAGTGGCAAATGGAAAGATACTCGTGCCTATAAAGACTTTGGTTTGACCATCAACATCAGGAAGAGAAATGCCATGGTCCAGGATGTTGCCGTACCGACATCAATTAGTAAATGACAATGTGACGCTGGAGGTTGTTGATAGCTTCACATATCTACGCTCCGCCATCATCAGCAATCTAAGGGTTTGGAACAACAGCAATTTGAAAACCGACCGAGTCTATCAAGCTTACATCCTCAGCACACACCTCTTCAGTGGTGAGATCTGGGCAATATCAGCTAGGCAGGAGAAAAGGCTCAAAGATTTCCACCTTTGTGGTATCAGACATTTCCTCAAAATCTCTTTGCAGGACCAGATCAATTCAAAGATCTTGGTGAACCATAGAACCATAGAAAATTACAGCTCAGAAACAGGCCTTTTGGCCCTTCTTGTCTGTGCCGAACCATTTTTTGCCTCGTCCCACTGACCTGCACTTGGACCATATCCCTCCACACCCCTCTCATCCATGAACCCGTCCAAGTTTTTCTTAAATGTTAAAAGTGACCCCGCATTTACCACTTTATCTGGCAGCTCATTCCACACTCCCACCACTCTCTGCGTGAGCGTTAATTCCATCAGCATACACATTGTTAAATTGATCATGTCCACGCTGGTTTGAACAAAGTTCACTCAAAAACCTTCTGTTGGTGAAATGGCCACTGGGTCATGACTTCCTGTGGGTCCATATCTCCGCTACATGGATATCGGTAAAAGAGATTTGAAGATGGAGATTGACATTGACAACTGGGAAACAGTCATTGATGGTCATGCCCCGCACAAACACACCTTAGTCCCATCAACAAAACACAAGTGAGAGTGTATTCAATTAGGCCCTCAGGACTCAACATTGAGTTCAACAATTTTATACCATGACCTTTCTCCTTCATGTGACGCCACTGTTTAAAAAAGGAGGTAGACAAAAGGCGGGTCACAATAGGCCGGTTAGCTTAACTTCTGTAGTAGGGAAAATGCTTGAATCTATCATCAAGGAAGAAATAACGAGACATCTGGATATAAATTGCCCCATTGGTAAGACACATGGGTTCATGAAGGGCAGGTCATGTTTGACTAATTTGGTGGAATTCTTTGAGAACATTACATGTGCAGTGGACAATGGGGAACCTGTGGATGTGGTGCATCTGGATTTTCAGAAGGCATTTGACAAGGTGCCGCACCAAAGACTGCTACATAAGATAAAGGTGCACGGTGTTACGGGTAATGTATTAGCATGGATAGAGGATTGGTTAACTAACAGAAAGCAAAGATTGGGGGTAAATGGGTGTTTTTCTGGATGGTGATCAGTGACTAGTGGTGTGCCTCAGGGATCAGTGTTGGGACCGCAATTGTTTACGATTTACATAGATGATTTGGAGTTGGGGACCAAGTGTACTGTGTCAAAATTCGCAGATGACACTAAGATGGGTGGAAGAGCAAAGCGTGCAGAGGACGCAGAAAGTCTGCAAAGGGATATTGATAATCTAAGTGAGTGGGCGAGAGTCTGGCAGATGGAGTACAATGTTGGTAAATGTGAGGTCATCCATTTTGGTAGGAATAACAGCAAAATGGACTATTATTTAAATGGTAAAAAATTGCAGCATGCTGCTGTGCAGAGGGACCTGGGTATCCTTGTGCAGGAATCTCAAGGAGTTGATTTGCAGGTGCAGCAGGTAATTAAGAAGGCAAATGGAATTTGGTCCTTCATTGCTCGAGGAATGGAGTTTAAAAACAGCGAGATTATGTTGCAGCTGTTTAAGGTGCTGGTGAGGCCACACCTGGAGTACTGTGTACAGTTTTGGTCTCCTTACTTGAGAAAGGATATACTGGCACTGGAGGGGGTGCAGAAGAGATTCACTAGGTTGATTCCGGAGTTGAGAGGGTTGGCTTATGAGGCAAGACTGAGTAGACTGGGGCTATACTCATTGGAATTCAGATGAATGAGGGGAGATCTTATAGAAACATATAAAATTATGAAGGGAATAGATAAGATAGAAGCAGGGAAGTTGTTTCCACTGGCAGGTGAAACTAGAACTAGGGGGCATAGCCTCAAAATAAGGGGAAGCAGATTTAGAACTGAGTTGAGGAGGAACTTCTTCACACAAAGGGTTGTGAATCTGTGGAATTCCCTGCCCAGTGAAGCAGTTGAGGCTACCTCATTGAATGTTTTTAAGGCAAGGATAGATAAATTTTTGAACAGTAAAGGAATTAAGGGTTATGGTGAGTGGGCGGGTAAGTGGCGCTGAGTCCACAAAAGAATCAGCCATGATCTTATTGAATGGCGGAGCAGGCTCGAGGGGCCAGATGGCCTATTCCTGCTCCGAGTTATGTTCATCTTGACCTTATTTATTTATCGTCCTTTTTTGTCCAATGCAAACCCCCCCTCCCCACCCCCCCAAACCCACCACCACCCCCTCACAGGGTAATCTGTCACTTAAGTTTTGCCTCCACTAAGCACTGAGCTTTTCTATCCATTAACACATTCTGATCTCTTATCTTTATGCAACAACGCGTACCCTTGCATCTTTGTTGTTATGTCTCCTGGCTCCCCCCAATCACTCACCTTCTACTTTTGTCCCAACTGCTCCACCTCCCCTATAGTATATAATCCATTACATTTCTCCCTCTCTTTAGCTCTGTAGTCATAGACTTGAAAAGTTAACTCTATTTTACCTCTCTACAGATGCTGCCAGAATGCTGAGTTTTTCCAGCATTTTCTGTTTTTGTTTCACAGTCCAGGAGATCCACCCTGATTTTCTAGAGTGATGACTGACCAAAGAGCTACAATTGCAGGAAACTAAACGTAAAAGATTTACAAAGAGGCAAGTCTCTCCTCTTCCAAACACTACTCTCCCAATCTTGCTTCCTAACAAGTACAATATACTCTGACTGTGAATCATCGAAACAAGTCAGAGTATGAATTTTTAGCTGCATGACTCAACAAAGTCACCAGAAAACAAAAAAATCTTTGTAAACCTGTAATCTGGGAGGAGATATTATTGTCTTGTTGTTTCAGTCCCATAAACAGGCTGCAAGTATTAGAACATAGAAAGCCACAGCACAAACAGGCCCTTCGGCCCACAAGTTGCGCCGATCACATCCCCACCTCTAGGCCTATCTATAGCCCTCAATCCCATTAAATCCCATGTACTCATCCAGAAGTCTCTTAAAAGACCCCAACGAGTTTGCCTCCACCACCACCGACGTCAGCCGATTCCACTCACCCACCACCCTCTGAGTGAAAAACTTACCCCTGACATCTCCTCTGTACCTACCCCCCAGCACCTTAAACCTGTGTCCTCTCGTAGCAACCATTTCAGCCCTTGGAAATAGCCTCTGAGAGTCTACCCTATCCAGACCTCTCAACATCTTGTAAACCTCTATCAGGTCACCTCTCATCCTTCGTCTCTCCAGGGAGAAGAGACCAAGCTCCCTCAACCTATCCTCATAAGGCATGCCCCCCAATCCAGGCAACATCCTTGTAAATCTCCTCTGCACCCTTTCAATGGCTTCAACATCTTTCCTGTAATGAGGTGACCAGAACTGCGCGCAGTACTCCAAGTGGGGTCTAACCAGGGTCCTATAAAGCTGCAGCATTATCTCCCGACTCCTAAACTCAATCCCTCGATTAATGAAGGCCAGTACGCCGTACGCCTTCTTGACCACATCCTCCACCTGCGAGGCCGATTTAAGAGTCCTATGGACCCGGACCCCAAGGTCCTTCTGATCCTCTACACTGCTAAGAATGGTATTGTGGTAGCTCCAAAACTTCTCTTGCCAAGATCGAAATCCTCTTTCACTCTACAACTAGATTTGTGACTGGTGCCCCTTTCAACACCCGTCACTATGACCAGTACTCCCTGATTAACTGGCCCACAATGCACACAAAGCAGCAACTCCACTGGATCAAACCTTGCTTGGAAACACCTGAGTATTTGAAGTAATATGAGGTCGTGAGACTTGGTCAAATTGGTGATTGAGTAATTAATTTCAATTTGCTGCTACCAATGGCTGCAACCAGATACAAGTAAAGCTGAAGCTAATTAATTTTTATTACCGTAGATGCTTTTTGTCAAAGGGTTTTTTTAAAGTTAAAGTTTATTTATTAGTCACAAGTTGGCTTACATTAACACTGCAATGAAGTTAGTGAAATTCCCCTAGTTGCCACACTCCGGCGCCTGTTCGGGTCAATGCACCTAACCAGCACGTCTTTCAGACTGTAGGAGGAATAGAACAAAGAACAAAGAACAATACAGCACAGGAACAGGCCCTTCGGCCCTCCAAGCCCGTGCCGCTCCCTGGTCCAAACTAGACCATTCTTTTGTATCCCTCCATTCCCACTCCGTTCATATGGCTGTCTAGATAACCCGGAGCACCTAGAGGAAACCCACGTAGACACGGGAGAATGTGCAAACTCCACACAGACAGTGACTCAAGACAGGAATCGAACCCAGGTCCCTGGCGCTGTGAGGCAGCAGTGCTAACCACTGTGCTACCATGCTGCCACGTTAAGGTTCTGTTGACTGATACATGTACTTGGTAAACTTTAATTCTCTTGTACTGCTAATTTGTATTTTATGATTTTTGATGTTTAAATGAATCGTATTGTTGCGATGACAGTAGCCTCTTGGCCAGGTCGTTATTGTACAAAGAACAGTACAGCACAGGAAAAGGCCCTTCAGCCCACCAAGTCTGTGCCGACACAGATGCCTCATCAATCTAATATTTTCTTGCCTCTGCGAGGTCCATCTCCCTCTATTCCTGTATCTATCCAAATGCCTCTTGAACGTTGTTATAAAATCTGCTTCCACCACCTCCGGCAGCGCTTTTCAGGCATTCACCACCCTGTGTGTGTGGAAAAACTTGCCCTTGCATCTCTTTTAACTTTCCCCCTCTCACTTTCAAACCATGCCCCTGAGTGATTGACCCTTCGACCCTGGGAAAAAGATTCTGACTACCCACTCTATCCAAGCCTGTCATAATCTTGCAAACCCCTATCAGGTCCCCCTCATCCTCCAACACTCCAATGAAAACAATCCAAGTTTGTTCAACCTTTATTCATAATCCACATCCTCCAAACCAGGCAACATCCTGAGAAATCTTTTCTGCACCCTTTCCAATGCATTAAGATCCTTCCAAGAGTGTGGCGACCACAATTCTCCAAATGCAGCTGAACCGAAGTCTTATAGAGCTGCAACCGACCAATGAAGGCCACCATGACATATGCCTTCTTGACCACCTGCGTCCATTTGAAACAGCTGCTCATTATTTACTCCAGCAAAACCCGTCCTCATTTTCAAACAGCTCGATTAAATCTCCACATTAAACTTTTCTCCTCGGAAGCGAATAAGCCCAGCTTCTCCAATCTCTCCACGTAGCTGAAGATTTTTCCATTCCTTCACGGGACATGGGCGTCGCTGGATGGGCCGACATTTATTGCCCATCACTAATTGCCCTTGAACTGAGAGTTTTTTCGGGCATTTCAGGGACAGTGAAGACTCAACCACATTGCTATGGCTCTGGAGTCACATGTAAGCCAGACCGGGTGAGGACGGCCAGTTTCCTGGGAGAATGGGGCCTTGGGGATAAACAGAATTCCATCCTCAAAGGTTGACTATGAACCAGAATTGTCGGAGCACTTGGCAACTATTTCTTTGCCAAATTCCACGGAATTCATCTCCAAACTCCGTGGCCTGTGCCTCGGCACCTCCCTCTGCGACTGGATCCTGAACTTCCTAACTCTCGGACCACAATCAGTAAGGATAGGCAACAACACACCTCCACGATCATCCGCAACACCGGTGCCCCACAAGGCTGTGTTCTCAGCCCCCTACTATACTCCTTATACACCTATGACTGAGGCTTTATAAAGCACTGGTTAGGCCCCATTTGGAGTACTGTGAGCAATTTTGGGCCCCACACCTCAGGAAGGACATACTGGCACTGGAGCGGGTCCAGCGGAGATTCACACGGATGATCCCAGGAATGGTAGGCCTGACATACGATGAACGTCTGAGGATCGTGGGATTATATTCATTGGAGTTTAGGAGGTTGAGGGGAGATCTGATAGAAACTTACAAGATAATGAACGGCTTAGATAGGATGGACGTAGGGAAGTTGTTTCCATTAACAGGGGAGACTAGGACGCGGGGGCACAGCCTTAGAATAAAAGGGAGTCACTTTAGAACAGAGATGAGGAGAAATTTCTTCAGCCAGAGAGTGGTGGGTCTGTGGAATTCATTGCCACAGAGGGCTGTGGAGGCCGAGACGTTGAGCGTCTTCAAGACAGAAATTGATAAATTCTTGATTTCTCGAGGAATTAAGGGCTATGGGGAGAGAGCGGGTAAATGGAGTTGAAATCAACCATGATTGAATGGTGGAGTGGACTCGATGGGCCGAATGGCCTTACTTCCGCTCCTATGTCTTATGGTCTTATGGAATTTAACCCGGACAAATGTGAGGTGATGCAATTGGGAAGGTCGACTGCAGAAGCAAAGTATACAGTAAATGATATAGCCCTTAGAAACATTAGAATACAGAGGGATCTAGGTGTGCAGATCCACAGTTCCCTGAAGGTAGCAACTCAGGTGGTCAAGAAGGCATATGTCATGGTGGCCTTCATTGGTCGGTTGCAGCTCTATAAGACTTCGGTTCAGCTGCATTTGGAGAATTGTGGTCGCCACACTCTTGGAAGGATCTTAATGCATTGGAAAGGGTGCAGAAAAGATTTCTCAGGATGTTGCCTGGTTTGGAGGATGTGGATTATGAATAAAGGTTGAACAAACTTGGATTGTTTTCATTGGAGTGTTGGAGGATGAGGGGGACCTGATAGGGGTTTGCAAGATTATGACAGGCTTGGATAGAGTGGGTAGTCAGAATCTTTTTCCCAGGGTCGAAGGGTCAATCACTCAGGGGCATGGTTTGAAAGTGAGAGGGGGAAAGTTAAAAGAGATGCAAGGGCAAGTTTTTCCACACACACAGGGTGGTGAATGCCTGAAAAGCGCTGCCGGAGGTGGTGGAAGCAGATTTTATAACAACGTTCAAGAGGCATTTGGATAGATACAGGAATAGAGGGAGATGGACCTCGCAGAGGCAAGAAAATATTAGATTGATGAGGCATCTGTGTCGGCACAGACTTGGTGGGCTGAAGGGCCTTTTCCTGTGCTGTACTGTTCTTTGTACAATAACGACCTGGCCAAGAGGCTACTGTCATCGCAACAATACGATTCATTTAAACATCAAAAATCATAAAATACAAATTAGCAGTACAAGAGAATTAAAGTTTACCAAGTACATGTATCAGTCAACAGAACCTTAACGTGGCAGCATGGTAGCACAGTGGTTAGCACTGCTGCCTCACAGCGCCAGGGACCTGGGTTCGATTCCTGTCTTGAGTCACTGTCTGTGTGGAGTTTGCACATTCTCCCGTGTCTACGTGGGTTTCCTCTAGGTGCTCCGGGTTATCTAGACAGCCATATGAACGGAGTGGGAATGGAGGGATACAAAAGAATGGTCTAGTTTGGACCAGGGAGCGGCACGGGCTTGGAGGGCCGAAGGGCCTGTTCCTGTGCTGTATTGTTCTTTGTTCTTTGTTCTATTCCTCCTACAGTCTGAAAGACGTGCTGGTTAGGTGCATTGACCCGAACAGGCGCCGGAGTGTGGCAACTAGGGGAATTTCACTAACTTCATTGCAGTGTTAATGTAAGCCAACTTGTGACTAATAAATAAACTTTAACTTTAAAAAAACCCTTTGACAAAAAGCATCTACGGTAATAAAAATTAATTAGCTTCAGCTTTACTTGTATCTGGTTGCAGCCATTGGTAGCAGCAAATTGAAATTAATTACTCAATCACCAATTTGACCAAGTCTCACGACCTCATATTACTTCAAATACTCAGGTGTTTCCAAGCAAGGTTTGATCCAGTGGAGTTGCTGCTTTGTGTGCATTGTGGGCCAGTTAATCAGGGAGTACTGGTCATAGTGACGGGTGTTGAAAGGGGCACCAGTCACAAATCTAGTTGTAGAGTGAAAGAGGATTTCGATCTTGGCAAGAGAAGTTTTGGAGCTACCACAATACCATTCTTAGCAGTGTAGAGGATCAGAAGGACCTTGGGGTCCGGGTCCATAGGACTCTTAAATCGGCCTCGCAGGTGGAGGATGTGGTCAAGAAGGCGTACGGCGTACTGGCCTTCATTAATCGAGGGATTGAGTTTAGGAGTCGGGAGATAATGCTGCAGCTTTATAGGACCCTGGTTAGACCCCACTTGGAGTACTGCGCGCAGTTCTGGTCACCTCATTACAGGAAAGATGTTGAAGCCATTGAAAGGGTGCAGAGGAGATTTACAAGGATGTTGCCTGGATTGGGGGGCAT
The DNA here is from genome assembly GCF_964213995.1 of Mustelus asterias. Classification (NCBI taxonomy): domain Eukaryota; kingdom Metazoa; phylum Chordata; class Chondrichthyes; order Carcharhiniformes; family Triakidae; genus Mustelus; species Mustelus asterias. The sequence continues at coordinate 808,345 of NC_135809.1, forward strand.
GCCTTATGAGGATAGGTTGAGGGAGCTTGGTCTCTTCTCCCTGGAGAGACGAAGGATGAGAGGTGACCTGATAGAGGTTTACAAGATGTTGAGAGGTCTGGATAGGGTAGACTCTCAGAGGCTATTTCCAAGGGCTGAAATGGTTGCTACGAGAGGACACAGGTTTAAGGTGCTGGGGGGTAGGTACAGAGGAGATGTCAGGGGTAAGTTTTTCACTCAGAGGGTGGTGGGTGAGTGGAATCGGCTGACGTCGGTGGTGGTGGAGGCAAACTCGTTGGGGTCTTTTAAGAGACTTCTGGATGAGTACATGGGATTTAATGGGATTGAGGGCTATAGATAGGCCTAGAGGTGGGGATGTGATCGGCGCAACTTGTGGGCCGAAGGGCCTGTTTGTGCTGTGGCTTTCTATGTTCTAATACTTGCAGCCTGTTTATGGGACTGAAACAACAAGACAATAATATCTCCTCCCAGATTACAGGTTTACAAAGATTTTTTTGTTTTCTGGTGACTTTGTTGAGTCATGCAGCTAAAAATTCATACTCTGACTTGTTTCGATGATTCACAGTCAGAGTATATTGTACTTGTTAGGAAGCAAGATTGGGAGAGTAGTGTTTGGAAGAGGAGAGACTTGCCTCTTTGTAAATCTTTTACGTTTAGTTTCCTGCAATTGTAGCTCTTTGGTCAGTCATCACTCTAGAAAATCAGGGTGGATCTCCTGGACTGTGAAACAAAAACAGAAAATGCTGGAAAAACTCAGCATTCTGGCAGCATCTGTAGAGAGGTAAAATAGAGTTAACTTTTCAAGTCTATGACTACAGAGCTAAAGAGAGGGAGAAATGTAATGGATTATATACTATAGGGGAGGTGGAGCAGTTGGGACAAAAGTAGAAGGTGAGTGATTGGGGGGAGCCAGGAGACATAACAACAAAGATGCAAGGGTACGCGTTGTTGCATAAAGATAAGAGATCAGAATGTGTTAATGGATAGAAAAGCTCAGTGCTTAGTGGAGGCAAAACTTAAGTGACAGATTACCCTGTGAGGGGGTGGTGGTGGGTTTGGGGGGGTGGGGAGGGGGGGTTTGCATTGGACGAAAAAGGACGATAAATAAATAAGGTCAAGATGAACATAACTCGGAGCAGGAATAGGCCATCTGGCCCCTCGAGCCTGCTCCGCCATTCAATAAGATCATGGCTGATTCTTTTGTGGACTCAGCGCCACTTACCCGCCCACTCACCATAACCCTTAATTCCTTTACTGTTCAAAAATTTATCTATCCTTGCCTTAAAAACATTCAATGAGGTAGCCTCAACTGCTTCACTGGGCAGGGAATTCCACAGATTCACAACCCTTTGTGTGAAGAAGTTCCTCCTCAACTCAGTTCTAAATCTGCTTCCCCTTATTTTGAGGCTATGCCCCCTAGTTCTAGTTTCACCTGCCAGTGGAAACAACTTCCCTGCTTCTATCTTATCTATTCCCTTCATAATTTTATATGTTTCTATAAGATCTCCCCTCATTCATCTGAATTCCAATGAGTATAGCCCCAGTCTACTCAGTCTTGCCTCATAAGCCAACCCTCTCAACTCCGGAATCAACCTAGTGAATCTCTTCTGCACCCCCTCCAGTGCCAGTATATCCTTTCTCAAGTAAGGAGACCAAAACTGTACACAGTACTCCAGGTGTGGCCTCACCAGCACCTTAAACAGCTGCAACATAATCTCGCTGTTTTTAAACTCCATTCCTCGAGCAATGAAGGACCAAATTCCATTTGCCTTCTTAATTACCTGCTGCACCTGCAAATCAACTCCTTGAGATTCCTGCACAAGGATACCCAGGTCCCTCTGCACAGCAGCATGCTGCAATTTTTTACCATTTAAATAATAGTCCATTTTGCTGTTATTCCTACCAAAATGGATGACCTCACATTTACCAACATTGTACTCCATCTGCCAGACTCTCGCCCACTCACTTAGATTATCAATATCCCTTTGCAGACTTTCTGCGTCCTCTGCACGCTTTGCTCTTCCACCCATCTTAGTGTCATCTGCGAATTTTGACACAGTACACTTGGTCCCCAACTCCAAATCATCTATGTAAATCGTAAACAATTGCGGTCCCAACACTGATCCCTGAGGCACACCACTAGTCACTGATCACCATCCAGAAAAACACCCATTTACCCCCAATCTTTGCTTTCTGTTAGTTAACCAATCCTCTATCCATGCTAATACATTACCCGTAACACCGTGCACCTTTATCTTATGTAGCAGTCTTTGGTGCGGCACCTTGTCAAATGCCTTCTGAAAATCCAGATGCACCACATCCACAGGTTCCCCATTGTCCACTGCACATGTAATGTTCTCAAAGAATTCCACCAAATTAGTCAAACATGACCTGCCCTTCATGAACCCATGTGTCTTACCAATGGGGCAATTTATATCCAGATGTCTCGTTATTTCTTCCTTGATGATAGATTCAAGCATTTTCCCTACTACAGAAGTTAAGCTAACCGGCCTATTGTGACCCGCCTTTTGTCTACCTCCTTTTTTAAACAGTGGCGTCACATGAAGGAGAAAGGTCATGGTATAAAATTGTTGAACTCAATGTTGAGTCCTGAGGGCCTAATTGAATACACTCTCACTTGTGTTTTGTTGATGGGACTAAGGTGTGTTTGTGCGGGGCATGACCATCAATGACTGTTTCCCAGTTGTCAATGTCAATCTCCATCTTCAAATCTCTTTTACCGATATCCATGTAGCGGAGATATGGACCCACAGGAAGTCATGACCCAGTGGCCATTTCACCAACAGAAGGTTTTTGAGTGAACTTTGTTCAAACCAGCGTGGACATGATCAATTTAACAATGTGTATGCTGATGGAATTAACGCTCACGCAGAGAGTGGTGGGAGTGTGGAATGAGCTGCCAGATAAAGTGGTAAATGCGGGGTCACTTTTAACATTTAAGAAAAACTTGGACGGGTTCATGGATGAGAGGGGTGTGGAGGGATATGGTCCAAGTGCAGGTCAGTGGGACGAGGCAAAAAATGGTTCGGCACAGACAAGAAGGGCCAAAAGGCCTGTTTCTGAGCTGTAATTTTCTATGGTTCTATGGTTCACCAAGATCTTTGAATTGATCTGGTCCTGCAAAGAGATTTTGAGGAAATGTCTGATACCACAAAGGTGGAAATCTTTGAGCCTTTTCTCCTGCCTAGCTGATATTGCCCAGATCTCACCACTGAAGAGGTGTGTGCTGAGGATGTAAGCTTGATAGACTCGGTCGGTTTTCAAATTGCTGTTGTTCCAAACCCTTAGATTGCTGATGATGGCGGAGCGTAGATATGTGAAGCTATCAACAACCTCCAGCGTCACATTGTCATTTACTAATTGATGTCGGTACGGCAACATCCTGGACCATGGCATTTCTCTTCCTGATGTTGATGGTCAAACCAAAGTCTTTATAGGCACGAGTATCTTTCCATTTGCCACTGAAGGTGTTCCTCAGTGTGGAATGTTAGTGTAGCATCGTTAGCATAGAGCAATTCTCTGATGAAGACTTGGCACACCTTTGTCTTGGATCCCGGGTGAGCGAGACAGAGTAGTTTTCCATCAGTTCTGGTATGTAAGTAAGACACCCTCTGAGGATGATATAAACAAAGAGGAGAGTATCCTGGAGTGTCAGTACCAGAACACAACCCTGTTTGACCCTGCTGCAGATATGAAAGTGTTTCGATGTTGCCTTGTCATAGTTGACCGAACCCATCAAGTTGTCTCGGAAACTAAGAATATGCAAGCTCTTCAGTTAGCAAGCTGGAACATCCAGGACCATGTGCACAGGACTGACAGACACCTTGCAGCTGGTGGGCAGCATGCACAAGACAGCTGTGATTGACATGGACCTTGATAGGCTTTCCATCAGCATTACAGCCACGCAAGAGACCAGGCCCACCAGGAACATTGAACATTCATCTGGCATGGGCAGAGTTTGGAAAAAACATGTGAACAAAGAATAGGCTTTGTTGTAAGCAACTCACTACTTTGAGATGCAATACTCACAAATAATGTTCTCTCTATCTGCCTTTCAACTCAAACAGGGCCAGACAACCTCTCAAATATCTGTGCTCCAATGCTGTGTTCCACTACAGAGGAACTAGACACTATCAGCAGAATCTTCAAGGCAGAATATCCTTACCTCCTGGGGGCTTTCAACACGAGTGAGTGCAGACCATGAAGCATGACCCACCTGCCTCAGACATCATGGCCTGGGAAAGATACACAAGAATAGCTGATACCATGAGCTTGTGTATCAATCATATACACCTGAGTTGTGGTCGATCTTGTGTAAAAGTCAACCCATGACATTTGGTCAAAAAGTCCAAACTCTCTATATTTGCCATCTGTTTGCTGCTGAAGTCAAACTCGCCATGGTGCAAACCTATGCATTGAGAAAACCCTGGAATAGCACACCATTGAAGTTGGCTGTTCAGATCCTTGGTCAAACGAACATACAAATTAGGAGCAGGAGTAAAACCCTTGAGCCTACTCCCAACATTCAGTCAGATTCTGGCTGATCTGACTAACTTTAGCCCTACGTCCTATGTTCTCGCCATCTACAATAAGTAGGTGGACAAAATGCCCCTGTCTACATCAATGGGGACAATGTAGAAATGGTCGAGACCTCCAACGTTTCGGTGTCCAAGTCACCAACAACCTGTCCTGGTCCCTACATGCGGACGTTATAGTTAAGAAAGTCCACCGATACTCTCCTGAGAATGTAGAAGCAATGAAATTTGGCATATAGAAACATAGAAAACTACAGCACAAAACAGGCCCTTCGGCCCCACAAGTTGTGCCGAACATATCCCTACCTTTTAGGCCTACCTATAACCCTCCATCCTATTAAGTCCCATGTACTCATCCAGGAGTCTCTTAAAAGACCCTATTGAGTTTGCCTCCACCACCACTGATGGCAGCCGATTCCACTCGTCCACCACCCTCTGTGTGAAAAACTTCCCCCTAACATTTCCCTTGTACTTACCCCCCAACACCTTAAACCTGTGTCCTCTCATAGCAGCCATTTCCACCCTGGGAAAAAGCCTCTGAGAGTCCACCCGATCTATGCCTCTCAACATCTTTTATACCTCTATTAGGTCTCCTCTCATCCTACGTCTCTCCAAGGAGAAAAGACCGAGCTCCCTCAGCCTATCCTCATAAGGCATGCCACTCAATCCAGGCAACATCCTTGTAAATCTCCTCTGCACCCTTTCAATCTTTTCCACATCCTTCCTGTAATGAGGCGAGCAGAACTGAGCACAGTACTCCAAGTGGGATCTGACGAGGGTCTTGTATAGCTGCATCATTATCTCCCGACTCCTAAACTCAATCCCTCGATTGATAAAGGCCAGCACACCATACGCCTTCTTAACCACCACCTCCACCTGCGGGGCCGATTTTAGAGTCCTATGGACCCGGACCCCAAGGTCCTTCTGATCCTCTACAGTACTAAGAGTCTTTCCCTTAATGTTGTACTCCTTCATCCCATTTGACCTGCCAAAATGGACCACTACGCATTTATCTGGGTTGAAGTCCATCTGCCACTTCTCCGCCCAGTCTTGCATCCTATCTATGTCCCTCTGTAACTTCTGACATCCCTCCAGACTATCCACAACCCCACCAACCTTCGTGTCGTCGGCAAACTTACCAACCCATCCCTCCACTTCCTCATCCAGGTCATTTATGAAAATGACAAACAGCAAGGGTCCCAGAACAGATCCCTGGGGCACACCACTGGTGACCGACCTCCAATTAGAAAAAGACCCATCTATACACACTCTGCCTCCTTTGGGCAATCATGATGTGGAGATGCCGGCGTTGGACTGGGGTAAACACAGTAAGAAGTTTAACAACACCAGGTTAAAGTCCAACAGGTTTATTTGGTAGCAAAAGCTTGTGTGGCTTTTGCTACCAAATAAACCTGTTGGACTTTAACCTGGTGTTGTTAAACTTCTTACTGTCCTTTGGGCAAGCCAGTTCTGGATCCACAGGGCAGCAGCCCCTTGGATCCCATGCCCCCTCACTTTTTCGAGAAACCTTGCATGGGGGACCTTATCGAAGGCCTTGCTAAAATCCATATAAAGCACATCTACCGCTTTCCCTTCGTCAATGTGTTTAGTCACATTTTCGAAGAACTCCACCAGGCTCGTAAGGCACGATCTGCCTTTGACAAAGCCATGCTGAGTATTCTTGAGCATACTAAACCTCTCTGAATGCTCATAAATCTTGTCCATCAGGATCTTCTCCATCAGCTTACCAACCACTGAGGTTAGACTCACCGTTCGGTAATTTCCTGGGCTATCCCTATTCCCCTTCTTGAAAATAGGAACCACATCTGCAATCCTCCAATCCTCCGGCACCTCTCCCGTCTCCATCGACGACGCAAAGATCATTGCCAGAGGCTCTGCAATCTCTTCCCTCGTCTCCCACAGTAACCTGGGGTACATCCCATCCAGACCCGCTGACTTATCTATCTTGATGCCATTCAAAGATTTCAGCAGAACCCCTTTGTTAACGTCCACATACTCAATCTTTTCAGTCCACCGCAAGCCCACAGTACATCCACCCCCATGTCCTTCTCCTCTGTGAAAACCGAGGCAAAATACTCATTCAGCACCTCTGCCATTTCTACTGGTTCCGTACTGATTTTCCCGTCTTCACCTTTTATAGGCCCTATTCCTTCACGTCTCATCCTTTTACTCTTCACATATTTATAGAATGCCTTAGGGTTTTCCTTCATTCTACTTGCCAAGGCCTTCTCGTGACCCCTTCTGGCTCTCCTAATTTCCTCCTTTCGTCCCTTCCTACAAGCCGTATACTCATCTAGATCCCTATCTTCGCCAAGCTCTCTGAACCTTTTGTACGCTTTCCTTTTCTTCTCGACTCGGTCCCGCACAGCTTTCATGCACCACGGTTCCTTTAACCTACCAACTCATCCCTGTCTGCTCGGAACATTGTGCTGTAGAACTCTAGACAGACATTCCTTGAAAAACTGCCACTTCTCTTCAGTAGATTTCCCCGAGAATACCTCCTTCCAATTTACTCCTCTAATTTGCTGCCTTATGTCTTCATATTTCCCCTTCATATAAACGCTTTCCTAGCTTGCCTGATCCTCTCTTTTTCCAATGCAAGCATAAAGGAGATAGAGTTATGATCGCTTTCCCCAAGATGCTCTCCCACTGAGAGATCTGACACCTGTCCAGGCTCATTGGTCAGTATCAGCTCAAGTACAGCCTCTCCTCTTGTAGGCTTGTCCACATGCTGTGTCAGGAAACCCCATCAGCTACAACTCTCTTCAATTTCTGCAGATGCACCAGAGAAAGCATTCTTTCTGGTTCTATCACAGCTTGGTATGACTCCTGCTCTGTCAAAGACTGCAAGAAACTGCAAAGGATCGTGAATGAAGCCCAATCAATCTCCCATCTATCGACTCTGTCTACACTTCCCGTGCCTCAGAAAAGCAGCCAGCATAATCAAGGACCCCATGCACCCTGGACATTCTTCCATCGGGAAAAAGTTACAAAAGTCTGAGGACCCATACCAACCGACTCGAGAACAGCTTCTTCCCTGCTACCATCAGATTTTTGAATGGACCTACCTTGCATTAAGTTGATCTTTCTCTATACCCTAGCTATGACTAAAACACTATAATCTGCACTCTCTCCTTCCCATGTCTATGTACGGTATGCTTTGTCTGTACAACATGCAAGCAACAATACTTTTCACTGTATACTAATACATGGGACAATAAATCAAATCAACATTCCAGCCTACCTCATAATTTACACAGGGACATAAGAACTAGGAGCAGGAGTAGGCTATCTGGCCCCTCGAGCCTGCTCCGCCATTCAGTAAGATCATGGCTGATCTTTTCGTGGACTCAGCTCCACTTAACCGCCCGCTCACCATAAACCTTAATTCCTTTACTGTTCAAAAATTTATCTATCCTTGCCTTAAAAACATTCAATGAGGTAGCCTCAACTGCTTCACTGGGCAGGGAATTCCACAGATTCACAACCCTTTGTGTGAAGAAGTTCCTCCTCAACTCAGTATTAAATCTGTTCCCTCTTATTTTGAGGCCATGTCCCCTCGTTTGAGTTTCACCTGCCAGTGGAAACAACTTCGCTGCTTCTATCTTATCTATTCCCTTCATAATCTTGTGTTTCTATACGATCTCCCCTCATTCTTCTGAATTCCAATGAGTCTGATCCCAGTATATTTAAAGTCTTTGCGAGAAGAATTTTGCATCTGGACAATATCCAGACTTCGGCTGACAAGTGGCAAGTAACATTTGCGCCACACAAATACCAGGCAATGACCTTCACCAAAAAAACACCATCTAACCACCACCCCTTGACATTCAGTGATGTTATAATCACTGAACCCCTCACTGTCAACACCCTTGGGGTTACCATTGACCAGAAACTCAGCTGGACTTGCCACATAAATACAGTGGCTGCAAGAGAAAGTCAGAGGCTAGGAATACTGTGATGAGTAACTCACTCCTGACTCCCCAAAGCCTATTCTTTCCTGGATGGGTGTGGCTCCACCAACACTCAAAACCATCCATGATAAAGCAGCTGCTTTATTGGCACCATATCTACAAACATCCACTCCCTCCACCACCGACGCTCAGTAGCAGCAGTGTGTACTATCTACAAGATGCACTGCAGCAATTCACCAAAGATTCTTAGACAGCACCTTCCAAATCCATGACCACTTCCATCTAGAAGGACATGGGCAACAGATATATGAGAGCACCACCATCTGCAAGTTCCTCTCCAAGCCACTCCCCATCCTCGGAAGTATATTGTCATTCCTTCGCAGTTGCTGGGTCAAAATTTTGGAATTAGAACCATAGAAAATTACAGCTCAAAAACAGGCCTTTTGGCTCCTCTTGTCTGTGAATTCAGTGATTCAAGAAGGCAGCTCACCACCACCTTCTCAAGGGCAACTAGGGATGGGCAATAAATTCTGGCAAGCTGTCCCACGAATGAATAAGAAAAAGTCAACCAGTCAAATGGTGAGCTAAATTGGCAAGAAACCAGCGTCCGTGAAGACAACTGGGCATGAAAACAAGTGAATTAAATTGTATAGATCTGTATATGTCTGTCTTTTATGATGCATCTGAATTTTGAATTTAGTGTGCACAAATTCATGTCCATCTCCATCGAGGTTATTATTTATTTATAAATAAAAATTCAGCAATGCTTTTTGGCTCCTTTTGTGCTGCATTTGGGGCCGCGTTGGTGCTATCAGTCCCTGACCTGGCAACTCTGCCATACCGAAATGATGGGAGAGGGTGTGCTTCAACCACTCACATAATACTTGTGTAAAGGTCAACCTGTACTTTTTAGCCAAAGATTTAGTCTTGGAAATTGTACTTTTACACGAGTGTATGTGGTAACATCTTTCAGAACAAATCCTGCCAAAAGATATCCTGAAGGCATCCAAGAAATGGGCATTTCCACCAGTTGGATCGGATCATCTTGAGCAGCTTTCTCAACATCGTGCAGACTGTGATACAGATCATTCCCTGCTGTGTACCATGGTGAGGATGTTTTTTATTCAACAGAAATGCTGTTGTTTTATCAAAGCCAGCCATGCAACCCACCCGGATTAAAAACAGCACTTATGTGACATAGAAACACAAAGTTGGAGCAGGCTATACAGCCCCTCAAACCTGCTCTGTCATTCGGTATGATCGTGACTGATCCTCTCTCTCAACGCCATACTCCTGCTCTCTCCCTATATCAGCTGACTCCTTTAGAGTCGAGAAATCTATCTATTTCCTCCTCAAATATGATTCAGTGATTTGACCTCCACAGCCTTCTCTGGCAGAGAATTCCACAGCTTCACGACCCTTTTGAATGAAGAAGTTTCCCTTCATGTCAGTCCTAAATGGACTAGAGTAAACACATGTCCTCTGGCATTCCCACACAGAAACTCAGCACACATGGAGCAGTTGAACCAGGAGCATTCCTCGTCACAATGGATGTCTCGGCACTCTACACCAGCATCCCCCATGATGATGGCATTGCTGCAACGGCCTCAGTACTCAATGCCGTCAACTGCCAGTTTCCAGATGCAATTTTACAACTCATCCGCTTCATCCTGGACCACAATGTCTTCACCTTCAACAACCAGTTCTTCATCCAGACACACGGAACAGCCATGGGGACCAAATTCGCACCTCAATATGCCAACATCTTCATGCACAGGTTCGAACAAGACTTCTTCACCGCACAGGACCTTCAACCGATGCTATACACTAGATACATCGATGACATTTTCTTCCTTTGGACTCATGGTGAGCAATCACTGAAACAACTATATGGTGACATCAACAAGTTCCATCCCACCATCAGACTCACCATGGACTACTCTCCGGAATCGGTTGCATTCTTGGACACACGCATCTCCATTAAGGACGGTCACCTCAGCACCTCACTGTACCGCAAGCCCACGGATAACCCCATGATGCTCCACTTCTCCAGCTTCCACCCTAAACACGTTAAAGAAGCCATCCCCTACGGACAAGCCCTCCGAATACACAGGATCTGCACAGATGAGGAGGATTGCAACAGACACCTCCAGATGCTGAAAGATGCCCTCATAAGAACAGGACATGGCGCTCGACTCATCGATCAACAGTTCCGACGCGCCACAGCGAAAAACCGCACCGACCTCCTCAGAAGACAAATACGGGACACGGTGGACAGAGTACCCTTCATAGAAACATAGAAACATAGAAACCCTACAGTGCAGAAGGAGGCCATTCGGCCCATCGAGTCTGCACCGACCACAATCCCACCCAGGCCCTACCCCCACATATTTTACCCACTAATCCCTCTAACCTACGCATCCCAGGACTCGAAGGGACAATTTTTAACCTGGCCAATCAACCTAACCCACACATCTTTGGACTGTGGGAGGAAACCGGAGCACCCGGAGGAAACCCACGCAGACACGAGGAGAATGTGCAAACTCCACACAGACAGTGACCCGAGCCGGGAATCGAACCGGGACCCTGGAGCTGTGAAGCAGCAGTGCTAACCACTGTGCTACCGTGCCGCTCATCGCCCAGTACTTCCCCGGAGCGGAGAAGCTACGGCATCTCCTCCGGAGCCTTCAACATGTCATTGATGAAGACGAACATCTCGCCAAGGCCATCCCCACACCCCCACTTCTTGCCTTCGAACAACCGCGCAACCTCAAACAGACCATTGTCCGCAGCAAACTACCCAGCCTTCAGGACCACGACGCCACACAACCCTGCCACAGCAACCTCTGCAAGACGTGCCGGATCATCGACATGGATGCCATCATCTCTCGTGAGAACACCATATACCAGGTACACGGTATCTACTCTTGCAACTCGGCCAACGTTGTCTACCTGATACGCTGCAGGAAAGGATGTCCCGAGGCATGATACATTGGGGAAACCATGCAGACGCTACGACAACGGATGAATGAACACCGCTCGACAATCACCAGGCAAGACTGTTCTCTTCCTGTGGGGGAGCACTTCAGCAGTCACGGGCATTCAGCCTCGGTTCTTCAGGTAAGCCTTCTCCAAGGCGGCCTTCACGACACACGACGGCGCAGAGTCGCTGAGCAGAAACTGATAGCCAAGTTCCGCACACATGAGGACGGCCTAAACCGGGATGTTGGATTTATGTCACATTATCAATAACCCCCACAGCTTGCCTCCTGGACTTGCAGGTTGTTCTGTCTGGAGACAATACACATCTCTTTAACTTGTGTTTGATGCTCCCTCCACCCACATTGTCTGTACCTTTAAGACCTGGCTGGCTGTAGGGATTCGCATTCTAATCAGTATTCTGTAACTTGATTTTGTGTCTCTGTGCACTGTTTGAGAGCACATTTCCACTCCATCTGACGAAGGAGCAGCGCTCCGAAAGCTTATGGTATTTGCTACCAAATAAACCTGTTGGACTTTAACCTGCTGTTGTGAGACTTCTTACTGTGTTCACCCCAGTCCAACGCTGGCATCTCCACATCATGATTCCCACATCATGCAGTGCAGAAGTGAAATGGAATATACCTCTATAATAATGCGCTCCCAATATTTGGAAAGCAAGAGCAGAAAAATGCTGATTGGCTAGAGACTGACATCACTGTGATGGAAGCTGTCATTGAAGTCAAGCGGTTCAGTCTCAGTAATTACAAGAGGGATCCAAGTGAGATGAGTTTGAATCTGCTAGCAGCTGTTCAAAGCTAACAGATTGCTAAGCAGTGGGTCAGTGACTACTGGTTACAACTCTGCCAGAATATCCAGATGTCCTTTCGAAATAAAACAACGTGAGTGGAGAGGGCATCAAGACAGGCTAAAAAGATGTGTATTGTCTCCAGACAAGACAGCCAGTGAAACTCTGCAGGTCCAGGCAACTGTGGGGGTTACAGATAGTGTGACATGAACCCAATATCCCGGTTGAGGCCATCCTCGTGTGTGCGGAACTTGGCTATCAGTTTCTGCTCAGCGACTCTGCGCCGTCGTGTGTCGCGAAGGCCGCCTTGGAGAACGCTTACCTGAATATCAGAGGCCGAATGCCCGTGACCGCTGAAGTGCTCCCCAACAGGAAGAGTACAGTCTTGCATGGTGATTGTCGAGCGGTGTTCATTCATCCGTTGTCGCAGCGTCTGCATAGTTTCCCCAATGTACTATGCCTCGGGACATCCTTTCCTGCAGCGTATCAGGTAGACAACGTTGGCCGAGTTGCAAGAGTATGTACCGTGTACCTGGATGGTGTTCTCAGGTGAGATGATGGCATCTGTGTCGATGATCTCCACTCCTCTCCACTCACGTTGTTTTGTTTCTTAAAGACTTGATTAGCTGTAAGTATTCGCATTCCAACCATTATTCATGTAAATTGAGCCTGTGTCTTTATATGCCCTGTTTGTGAACAGAATTCCCACTCACCTGAAGAAGGGGCTTGGAGCTCCGAAAGCTTATGTGGCTTTTGCTACCAAATAAACCTGTTGAACTTTAACCTGGTGTTGTTAAACTTCTTACTGTGTTTACCCCAGTCCAACGCCGGCATCTCCACATCTTGCCTGCAGAAGGCAGAGAGTGGTTGTAAACGGGTCTTTTTCTGAATGAAGGTCGGTCACCAGTGGAGTGCCCCAGGGATCTGTTCTGGGACCCTTGCTGTTTGTCATTTTCATAAATGACCTGGATGAGGAAGTGGAAGGATGGGTTGGTAAGTTTGCCAACGACCCGAAGGTTGGTGGTGTTGTGGAAAGGTTGGAGGGATGTCAGAAGCTGCAGCGTGACATAGATAGGATGCAAGACTGGGCGGAGAAGTGGCAGATGGACTTCAACCCGGATAAATGTGTAGTGGTCCATTTTGGCAGGTCAAATGGGATGAAGGAGTATAATATCAAGGGTAAGACTCTTAGCAGTGCAGAGGATCAGAAGGATCTTGGGGTCCGGGTCCATAGGACTCTTAAATCGGCCTCACAGGTAGAGGAGGTGGTTAAGAAGGCGTATGGTGTGCTGGCCTTCATGAATCGAGGGATTGAGTTTAGGAGTCGGGAGATAATGATGCAGCTTGATAAGACCCTCGTCAGACCCTACTTGGAGTACTGTGCTCAGTTCTGGTCACCTCAAAAGAGGAAGGATGTAGAAATGCTTGAAAGGGTGCAGAGAAGATTTACAAGGATGTTGCCTGGATTGGTTGGCATGCCTTATGAGGATAGGCTGAGGGAGCTTGGTCTTTTCTCCTTGAAGAGACGAAGGATGAGAGGTGACCCGATAGAGGTGGACAAGATGTTGAGAGGTATAGATCGTGTGAATTCTCGGAGGCTTTTTCCCAGGGCTGAAATGGCTGCTAAGAGAGGACACAGGTTTAAGGTGCTGGGGAGTAGGTACAGAGGAGATGTCAGGGGTAAGTTTTTCACTCAGAGGGTGGTGGGTGAGTGGAATCGGCTGCCGTCAGTGGTGGTGGAGGCAAACTCGATAGGGTCTTCTAAGAGACTTCTGGATGAGTACATGGGAGTTAATAGGATTGAGGGTTTTCGGTAAGCCTATATATAAGCCTAGGTAGGTAGGGACATGGCCGGTGCAACATGTGGGCCGAAGGGCCAGTTTGTGCTGTATTTTTTCTATGTTCTAAAGCGTGGTTGTCATGGCAAAGCTGGTTATTGAACCCACAGTGAAGGACTTTAGCTTATCATGGGCAAAGTTTATCCTATACTGCCTGAACTCAAAGCAACATCTGCACAAACTTCTCAGTTTCTGGTGGAGGGAAGGGACATTGCCTGCTGAAGTTGCTCAATCTGATAACCTCTTTGCTTTGCTGCTCCCAAACTGGACTATTCCAATCCTTACCTTCCCTCTTCCATCCAACATAAATGTGAGTTCATCCAGAACTCTGCCTAATACAAAGTTGCATTCACCAGCTCTGCACTTGCTGACTTACCGAACAATGCTTTAATTCTTGTTTTCACATCTCTCCGTAGCACTGCCCCCTCTATCTCTGTACCTTTCTCAATCCTTCCCAAGCATTGCTATTTTTGCACTCCATCAGTTCTGACCACTTTTACATCGTAAGAAGTTTAACAACACCAGGTTAAAGTCCAACAGGTTTATTTGGTAGCTTTTGCTACCAAATAAACCTGTTGGACTTTAGCCTGGTGTTGTTAAACTTCTTACTGTGTTTACCCCAGTCCAACGCCGGCATCGCCACATCACTTTTACATCACCAGTTTTCATCCTGCTTTTGGGGACTGTGCCTTCAACTGAACTGCATTGCCTCTGTTCCTTTAGGACCTTGGTCATGTTACAGTCTTAAAGACACCGGATAAATGTAACATGCTATTTTTGTTAGCAGGGGTTCCTCAGAAACGAGCCAGTGTTAGCAGAGGGCTAAATGCACAAGCAAATTTGAAACCAGTGCTGTGGAAAAATATTTCTCAGCCAATAATCTGATCAGGAAATAAGACCAACAATTAATCTTAGCTTGACATTCTCATCCAGTTATCTCTTATTTGAGGCGGGTCAGTGAATATATTCAAGGCTGAGATAGATCCTTGAACTGTCGGGGATTCAAGGGTTCTGAAGAACAAACCGGAAAGTGGAGTTGAGGCCAAGATCAGCTCAGCTCTGTTCTTAGTGAATAGTGGAGCAGGCTTGAGGGCTGCATGGACTCCTCCAATTTCTTATTTTCTTTTTATAAAAATGTTAGCGTGATTGCAATGTTAACTGTAGGAAGTGAATACAGAAATATGTTCACACTATGGGGGAGCACAGGCTCAACTGAGCTGTCCTGTATTATTGATTATTCTGCACACGTTTCACTCGTGTTTATACAGCGTCTTTCACAACCACAGGACATCTCAAAGTGCTAATGAGCTATTTTACTTTGAAGTGTCACTGTTCTGGTACAGTGTGAAGATAAATGCTGGCCAGGACTCTGGGGAGAATTCTTTAAAAGAGTGCCATTTGTTCTTGCATCCACCTGAGAGGGCAGACAATGTCTTGATTTCACATCTAAACGAAAGTCATCACCTCTAACAGCGCAGCACCTTCTCAGATACTGCATTGCAAGTGTCAACCTAGATTTTATGCTCAAGTTTCTGGAGTAAGGCTTGAAATGCGAGTGCCACCAAATAGTGCAAAGTCCCAGTGCCCCTGGAACAAGTTATAGAGACGCTGAATCTCAGGGGGATTGCTGGAACTGCAAGAGGCAACAAAGGTGAGGGAATCATTGATGCTGCCATCTGCCATGCTTAATGATCAATCCAAAAAGATGTAAAGTTTTATGTTTTTATCAAATAAAATAGAAAATCAAAATACTGTAGATGCATATCAGCCAATTAGTTTATTATCAGATAACAACAGAAAATGTTGGCCATACTCAGCAGGTCAAACAGCACCTTGGGTGAATGAAGTTAAAGTTTCAATTCAACAACCTTCCATCAGATCACCTCAGTTCTGTTGAAAGGTTATTGACCCAAAACATTCTCTTTGCTTCTCTTCAAATAAAACTTTGTTTTATCCAAGTTGTTACAGTGCAAGTTCTGAAACATCTAAGATTGTTGTTTCGTTGAAACTGTAGTTGCAAGGTGCCTTTACCGTAACTAAGCTTTCTAAGGTGCATCACTGAGGTGTAAGAAAACCAAATGCCAAACCACAAAAGTGAAAAAGCTTTGGAGGTCACTGAGCAATACGCATTAATTGTTGATGTCAGTAATGTCCACATCCTAAGCATGAATATATATATTTTTAAACTATTTGACTATAAAGTCACAGGAGGCCTGTGACTAGTGGTGTGCCACAGGGATCAGTGCTGGATCCATTGTTGTTTGTCATCTATATCGATGATCTGGATGATAATGTGGTAAATTGGATCAGCAAGTTTGCTGATGATACAAAGATTGGAGGTGTAGTGGACAGTGAGGAAGGTTTTCAAAGCTTGCAGAGGGATTTGGACCAGCTAGAAAAATGGGCTGAAAAATGGCAGATGGAGTTTAATGCAGACAAGTGTGAGGTATTGCACTTTGGAAGGACAAACCAAGGTAGAACATACAAGGTAAATGGTAGGACACTGAAGAGTGCAGTTGAACAGAGGGATCTGGGAATACAGATACATAATTCCCTAACAGTGGCGTCACAGGTAGATAAGGTCGTAAAGAGTGCCTTTGGTACATTGGCCTTTATAAATCAAAGTATTGAGTATAAGAGTTGGAATGTTATGGTGAGGTTGTATAAGATATTGGTGAGGCCGAATTTAGAGTATTGTGTGCAGTTTTGGTCACCTAATTACAGGAAGGATATTAATAAGGTTGAAAGAGTGCAGAGAAGGTTTACAAGGATGTTGCTGGGACTTGAGAAACGGAGTTACATAGAAAGGTTGAATAGGTTAGGACTTTATTCCCTGGAGCGTAGAAGAATGAGGGGAGATTTGATAAAGGTGTATAAAATTATGATGGATATAGATAGTGAACGCAAACAGGCTTTTTCCACTGAGGCTCGGGGAGAAAAAAACTAGAGGACGTGGGTGAAGGGGGAAAAGTTTAAAGGGAATATTACGGGTGGGTTCTTCTCACAGAGTGGTGGGAGTTTGGAATGAGCTGCCAGATGAGGTGCTGAATGTGGGCTCACTTTTAACATTGAAGAAAAACTTGGACAGGTACATGGATGAGAGGGGTGTGGAGGGATATGGTCCAGGTGCAGGTCAGTGGGACTAGGCACAAAAATGGTTCAGCACAGGCAAGAAGGGCCAAAAGACCTGTTTCTGTGCTGTAATGTTCTGTGGTTCTATGACCACCCCTATGAATCCTGTGGTTATCAGAGCAGTAAGAGTTTTAACTTTAAAAGTCAGTTACCTGGGAGGTTCCCCCTCATTGATCCACTGGAGCAAGCTGAGAGGGGTGATTGAAGGCAGCAGTGCTGGTGAGAGATTAATTGAATTGTTTATTTATTTAATTAGTCAGCTAGTGTGTGTATTTTTTTGGCCTTTACTTTAACAGCAGTTTTTCAAGTTTAAAGTGAAAACTAGAAGTGGGCAGCAAAGGAGTCTGGGAAGGGTTTTTATTTTAACTTTAAAAGTCAGTTACCTGGGAGGTTCCCCCTCATTGATCCACTGGAGCAAGCTGAGAGGGGTGATTGAAGGCAGCAGTGCTGGTGAGAGATTAATTGAATTGTTTATTTATTTAATTAGTCAGCTAGTGTGTGTATTTTTTTGGCCTTTACTTTAACAGCAGTTTTTCAAGTTTAAAGTGAAAACTAGAAGTGGGCAGCAAAGGAGTCTGGGAAGGGTTTTTATTTTAACTTTAAAAGTCAGTTACCTGGGAGGTTCCCCCTCATTGATCCACTGGAGCAAGCTGAGAGGGGTGATTGAAGGCAGCAGTGCTGGTGAGAGATTAATTGAATTGTTTATTTATTTAATTAGTCAACTAGTGTGTGTATTTTTTTGGCCTTTACTTTAACAGCAGTTTTTCAAGTTTAAAGTGAAAACTAGAAGTGGGCAGCAAAGGAGTCTGGGAAGGGTTTTTTAAGCGCGTGAAGTATAAAAGGTAGGCTGCAGTATACAGCGGGCAGCGTCAGGAGCGGGCAGTGGAGTGTGTGGGAAGCAGAGTGTGAGCTATAAGACTTTGGCTCACAGGGCTTCGGCAGAAAGGGCGAGCAGGGGTGAGTTGAATTCATTTTTGCACTTTCTACCTGGTACTGGCAAGGTATCTAGAGGGGATGGGTGTGCAGGCAGTGCAATGTTCCTCTTGCACTATGTTTGAGGTGAGGGACGACGACAGTGTCCCTACTGATTACACCTGTGGGAAGTGCACCCATCTGCAGCTCCTCCAAAACCGTGTTAGGGAACTGGAGCTGGAGTTGGATGAACTTAGGATCATCAGGGACGCAGAGATGGCCATAGACACAAGCTTTAGGAATACAGTTACTCCGAGGATTGAAAACAGATGGGTGACGGTGAGAGGGGCTGGGAGGAAGCAGTCCGTGCAGGGATCCCCGGTGGTCGTTCCCCTTAGCAACAAGTATTCCGCTTTGGATACGGTTGAGGGGGATGACATACCAGTGGGGAGCCGCAGTGAGAGGATCTCCAGCACTGTGTCCGTCTCTGTGGCTCGGGAGGGAAAGGGGGAGAGCGGGAGGGCGATAGTTATTGGGGACTCGTTAGTTAGAGGGATAGATAGGAGGTTCTGTGGCAGCAAAAGAGACTCACGGATGGTATGTTGCCTACCGGATGCCAAGGTCCGTGATGTCTCAGACCGTGTTTTCCAGATCCTGAAGGGGGAGGGGAAACAGTCACAAGTCGTGGTGCACATTGGTACCAATGACATAGGTAAGAGAAGGGACGGGGATTTAAAGCAGGAATTTCTGGAGCTGGGCTGGAAGCTGAGAGCCAAGACGAAACATGTGGTCATCTCTGGTACGTTGCCGGTACCACGTGATAGCGAGTTGAGGAACAGGGAGAGAGTGCAGTTAAATATGTGGTTGCAGGGATGGTGTAGGAGGGAGGGTTTCAGATACGTGGATAATTGGAACACGTTCTGGGGAAGGTGGGACCTGTACAAACAGGACGGGGTGCACCTGAACCAGAGAGGCACCAATATCCTCGGAGGGAAATTTGTTACGGCTCTTCAGGGGGGTTTAAACTAATTTGTCAGGGGAGTGGGAAAGGGAGTTGTAGTCCAGAAGTCAGTGAGGGTGGTGAGGTATTGGGGAAGGTATCAGGGTCAAGGGTGGGTACCGGTAGACAGGAAGGTGGGTTGAAGTGTGTCTACTTCAATGCAAGGAGCATCCGGAACAAGGTAGATGAACTTGGGGCGTGGATTGGTACTTGGGACTACGATGTTGTGGCCATTACGGAGACGTGGGTAGAACAAGGACAGGAATGGTTGTTGGACGTTCCGGGGTATAGATGTTTCAGTAAGTGTAGGGAAGCTGGTAAAAGAGGTGGAGGAGTGGCATTGTTAATCAAGGATAGTTTAACGGCTGCGGAAAGGCACTTCGTGGGGGATCTGCACACTGAGGTAATATGGGCTGAAGTTAGAAATAGGAAAGGAGCGGTCACGTTGCTAGGAGTTTACTATAGGCCCCCAAATAGTAATAGAGATGTGGAGGAAGAAATTGCTAAGCAGATTATGGATATGTGTGGGGGTCACAGGGTAGTTGTCATGGGGGACTTTAACTTTCCAAATATTGATTGGAACCTTTGTAGGTCAAATAGTTTGGATGGGGCAGTTTTTGTGCAGTGTGTGCGGGAGGGTTTCCTGACACAATATGTGGATGGGCCGACTAGAGGTGAGGCCACATTGGATTTGGTACTGGGAAATGAACCGGGCCAAGTGTTAGATTTGGTTGTGGGAGAGCAATTTGGAGATAGTGACCACAATTCGATGTCTTTTGTAATTGCAATGGAGAGGGATAGGGCCGTACGGCAGGGCAAGGTTTACAATTGGGGGAGGGGTAATTATGATGCGATTAGGCAAGAATTAGGGGGCATAAGTTGGGAACAGAAACTGTCAGAGAAAGGAACTAATGAAAAGTGGAACTTTTTCAAGGAACAAATACTGCATGTCCTTGATAGGTATGTTCCTGTCAGGCAGGGAGGAAATGGCCGAGTGAGGGAACCATGGTTCACAAAAGAGGTGGAATGTCTTGTGAAAAGGAAGAGGGAAGCTTATGTAGGGATGAGGAAACAAGGTTCAGATGGCTCGATTGAGGGTTACAAGTTAGCAAGGAATGAGCTGAAAAAGGGGCTTAGGAGAGCTAGGAGGGGACATGAGAAGTCCTTGGCGGGTCGGATCAAGGAAAACCCCAAGGCTTTTTACTCTTATGTGAGGAATAAAAGAATGACCAGGGTGAGGTTAGGGCCGGTCAAGGACAGTAGTGGGAACTTGTGTATGGAGTCAGTAAAGATAGGCGAGGTGATGAATGAATACTTTTTTTCAGTGTTCACCAAGGAGAGGGGCCATGTTTTTGAGGAAGAGAAGGTGTTACAGGCTAATAGGCTGGAGGAAATAGATGTTCGGAGGGAGGATGTCTTGGCAGTTTTGAATAAACTGAAGGTCGATAAGTCCCCTGGGCCTGATGAAATGTATCCTAGGATTCTGTGGGAGGCAAGGGATGAGATTGCAGAGCCTTTGGCGTTGATCTTTGGGTCCTCGCTGTCCACGGGGATGGTGCCAGAGGACTGGAGAACGGCGAATGTTGTTCCACTGTTTAAGAAAGGGAATAGAAATGACCCTGGTAATTATAGACCGCTTAGTCTTACTTCGGTGGTTGGTAAATTGATGGAAAGGGTCCTTAGGGATGGGATTTACGACCATTTAGAAAGATGCGGATTAATCCGAGATAGTCAGCACGGATTCGTGAAGGGCAAGTCGTGCCTCACAAATTTGATAGAATTTTTTGAGGAGGTAACTAAGTGTGTTGATGAAGGTAGGGCAGTTGATGTCATATACATGGATTTTAGTAAGGCGTTTGATAAGGTCCCCCATGGTCGGCTTATGATGAAAGTGAGGAGGTGTGGGATAGAGGGAAAGTTGGCCGATTGGATAGGTAACTGGCTGTCTGACCGAAGACAGAGGGTGGTGGTCGATGGAAAATTTTCGGATTGGAGGCAGGTTGCTAGCGGTGTGCCGCAGGGATCAGTGCTTGGTCCTCTGCTCTTTGTGATTTTTATTAATGACTGAGAGGAGGGGGCTGAAGGGTGGATCAGTAAATTTGCTGATGACACCAAGATTGGTGGAGTAGTGGATGAGGTGGAGGGCTGTTGTAGGCTGCAAAGAGACATAGATAGGATGCAAAGCTGGGCTGAAAAATGGCAAATGGAGTTTAACCCTGATAAATGTGAGGTGATTCATTTTGGTAGGACAAATTTAAATGTGGATTACAGGGTCAAAGGTAGGGTTCTGAAGACTGTGGAGGAACAGAGAGATCTTGGGGTCCATATCCACAGATCTCTAAAGGTTGCCAGTCAAGTGGATAGAGCTGTGAAGAAGGCCTATAGTGTGTTAGCTTTTATTAACAGGGGGTTGGAGTTTAAGAGCCGTGGGGTTATGCTGCAACTGTACAGGACCTTGGTGAGACCACATTTGGAATATTGTGTGCAGTTCTGGTCACCTCACTATAAGAAGGATGTGGAAGCGCTGGAAAGAGTGCAGAGGAGATTTACCAGGATGCTGCCTGGTTTGGAGGGTAGGTCATATGAGGAAAGGTTGAGGGAGCTAGGGCTGTTCTCTCTGGAGCGGAGGAGGCTGAGGGGAGACTTAATAGAGGTGTATAAAATGATGAAGGGGATAGATAGAGTGAACGTTCAAAGACTATTTCCTCGGGTGGATGGAGCTATTACAAGGGGGCATAACTATAGGGTTCGTGGTGGGAGATACAGGACGGATATCAGAGGTAGGTTCTTTACGCAGAGAGTGGTTGGGGTGTGGAATGGACTGCCTGCAGTGATAGTGGAGTCAGACACTTTAGGAACATTTAAGCGGTTATTGGATAGGCACATGGAGCACACCAGGATGATAGGGAGTGGGATAGCTTGATCTTGGTTTCAGATAAAGCTCGGCACAACATCGTGGGCCGAAGGGCCTGTTCTGTGCTGTACTGTTCTATGTTCTATGTAACACCAGGTTAAAGTCCAACAGGTTTATTTGGTAGCAAATGCCATTAGCTTTCGGAGCACTGCTCCTTCGTCAGATGGAGATTATCAGAGCAGGTCAGAGGCTGGGAACCCGGTGGTATCTCACTCTGTGACTCTCCAAAATCTGTCATCCATCTACGAGTGGGATGAAATACTCTGCACTTGTGCAGCTCCAATAACATTCAAGAGGCCCAACATTATCCAGGACAAACCAGACCACCAGATTAAATATTCACTTAGAACTGTAGTATCCTCACAGTGCAGAAAGAGGCTTTCCGGACCATCACGTCTGCATTGACTCTCCGAAAGATCATTCCACTAAGGCTCTCCCTTCTGCCCTATTCCCACACATTTACCAAGGCTAATCCACCTAACCTGCACGTGTTTAAAGACACTAAGGGGCAGCATGACCAATGCACCTATTGTGCACATCTTCCTCCACCATTGGCACATATGTCCATCAACAAATTGTACTGCAGAAACTTGCAGGCTTTTCACAGACAATAGGACCGGGAGTAGGCCATTCAGTCCTTTGACACTGCTCAGCCATTGATTATGGTAATGGCTGATCCTCCAGCTCAGTAGCCTGTTCCCATTTTCTCCCATATACTTTATCCCTTTGGCTCCAGGAGCTATATCAAACTCCTTCTCCAAAACAAACAATGTTTTGGCCTCAGCTGTTTTCTGTGGTAAGAAATTCCTCAGGTTCATCACTCTCTGAGTGAAGAAATTTCTCCTCATCTCCGTCCTAAATGGTTTACCCCGTATCCTCAGACTGTGACCCCTGGTTTTGGACTTCCCCTGCCATCAGAAGCATCCTTCCTGCATCTACCCTGTCTAGTCCAGTTCAACTTTTATAGGTTTCTATGAGATCCCCCTCATTCTTAACTCCGCAAATATAATCCTGGATTCTCCCCAAACCTGTGTCCTCTTTTAACTGGAAAGGACAGGGTATTGGGTGCATGGAAGCACCCTCGCTTCCAAGCTCTCCTGAATCGGTTATACACATCCCAACATGGCCAGACACCTGGCATTCTGAGCCAAAGTCTGAAACTTTTGATCTAACAGCATTGTGGAAATACCTTCACCACACAGACCACAGTGATTCAAGATGAAGCACGCCATCAGCTTATTCACTAGTGTGGGCAATAAGAACATAACATAAGAACTGGGAGCAGGAGTAGGCCATCTGGCCCCTCAAGCCTGCTCCGCCATTCAATAAGATCATGGCTGATCTTTTTGTGGACTCAGCGCCACTTACCCGCCCGCCCACCATAACCCTTAATTCCTTTACTGTTCAAAAATTTATCTATCCTTGCCTTAAAAACATTCAATGAGGCCTCAACTGCTTCACTGGGCAGGGAATTCCACAGATTCACAACCCTTTGTGTGAAGATGTTCTTCCTCAACTCAGTCCTAAATCTGCTTCCCCTTATTTTGAGGCTATGCCCCCTAGTTCTAGTTTCACCCGCCAGTGGAAACAACTTCCCTGCTTCTATCTTATCATTCCCTTCATAATCTTATATGTTTCTATAAGATCTCCCCTCATTCTTCTGAATTCCAATGAGTATAGCCCCAGTCTACTCAGTCTCTCCTCATAAGCCAACCCTCTCAACTCCGGAATCAACCTCGTGAATCTCCTCTGCACCCACTCCAGTGCCAGTATATCCTTTTTCAAGTAAGGAGACCAAAACTGTACACAGTACTCCAGGTGTGGCCTCAGCAGCACCTTATACAGCTGCAACATTACCTCGCTGTTTTTAAACTCCATCCCTCTAGCAATGAAGGACAAAATTCCATTTGCCGCCTTTATTACCTGCTGCACC
Source organism: Mustelus asterias (assembly GCF_964213995.1). Lineage (NCBI taxonomy): Eukaryota > Metazoa > Chordata > Chondrichthyes > Carcharhiniformes > Triakidae > Mustelus > Mustelus asterias. The sequence goes on from NC_135809.1 coordinate 832,352, forward strand.
TGCAAACCAACTCCTTGAGATTCCTGCACAAGGACAACCAGGTCCCTCAGCACAGCAACATGCTGCAATTTTTTACCATTTAAATAAATGCTACCTTTGCCTGCGATTCCCATATCCCAAGAACAAATTAAAAGTTTATTACAGAATTGAAGTGTGAGAACTAATACCACAAGAAGGATATAGTCCCATTTGTCACAGAACTTCTTTTAAATTTTGTTTCTAACTCGGGCAGCACGGAGGCACAGTGGTTAGCACTGCTGCCTCACAGCTCCAGGGACCTGGGTTCAATTCCCGGCTTGGGTCTCTGTCTGTGCGGAGTCTGCACGTTCTCCCCGTGTCTGTGTGGGTTTCCTCTGGGTGCTCCGGTTTCCTCCTACAGTCAGAAAGACATGCTGGTTAGGTGAATTGTCCATGCTAAATTCTCCCTCCGTACCCGACAGGCGCTGGAGTGTGGCGACTAGGGGATTTTCACAGTAACTTCATTGCGGTATTAACCTGGTCTGGCCTACATGTAACTCCAGAGCCACTGCAGTGGTTGACTCTCACCTGGCCTCTGAAGTGGCCTAACAAGCCACTCAGTTGTATCAATCGGTGTTTTGGTCTCCCCACAGCACGTGAGTGCAGTGCTTCAAGAAGGCAGCTCACCACCACCTTCTCGAGGGCAGTAAGGGATTGGCAATAAATGCTGGCCCAGCCAGTGATGCCCATGGCTCATGATTTAATTTTAAAGCGCAAATGTGTTTCATGAAAGTTTTCACTCGGGCTGCCAGCTATCCCGGGTTTCTGCCTGCTGTCCCGGGTTTCACTCATAATGGCAATATGAAAACCTTCACCACAATGTTAGGGATAAAACTGACACTCCAATTTGTCTTGTCTATTATTTTAAACCACACCCTGTAGAAATTGAAATGTCAATAGCACAGGTGTCCGGTTGTGCGTTTCTCATGGAATGCACACCTTATGTCATGGAGTTTCAGCTCCAAATGCAAATTTTTAATCACTGTTCCTGTCCTCCAACGTTGCTGATAATAACACATCTTGGTGGTGTTCCTCACAAGGTATGAGCAGCCCTTCTGAAGGATCACCCAATTTAAACGTCACAATTGGAACGAAAAATACGATGAATGCAGGCCTGTGATACATTGGAGCCCCGTCATTTCTACTCAAAATAACTGCAAGCAGGATTTACGAACTTGGTGCTTTTTTTTAGCTTCAATAAATAATCCCCTCAGCCCCTCACCACTTGCCAGTTAACTTCTACATCAAGCAGCTTAGTTAAATAGTTACAATTGAAGTTCCACGGACTGTCACCGTATCCTGCTATCGCAGTTTTCCGCATGCAGTTCTAATTTGTTTTATGGACTTTGCTGTCCCTCAGATGTTTAGTCCGTTTAAGGAAATTATTTTTACTCAAATTAAAATGAGAAGAAACAGTTGCCTCCGAATGGCAGTAATTTTATTTCTTCTATTTTTGGGATTGTAGTATTTCTGTTTGAGGTCACAACCTCACGGTAGCACAGTGGTTAGCACGGCTGCTTCACAGCTCCAGGGACCTGGGTTCGATTCCCGGCTTGGGTCACTGTCTGTGTGGAGTTTGCACATTCTCCTCGTGTCTGCGTGGGTTTCCTCCGGGTGCTCCGGTTTCCTCCCACAGTCCAAAGATGTGCGGGTCAGGTTGATTGGCCATGCTAAAAAATTGCCCCTTAGTGTCCTGAGATGCGTAGGTTAGAGGGATTAGTGGGTAAAATATGTAGGGATATGGGGATAGGGCCTGGGTGGGATTGTGGTCTGTGCAGACTCGATGGGCCGAATGGCCTCTTTCTGTACTGTAGGGTTTCTATAAAAAAAAACAAATTCAAAATACCCACAAACCTCAGTCCCAGGGACATATTTGGAAATATTGTCATGCATTTGGTTCAACAAATGTTTAATGGGCAGTGCATTTACCTTGTGCACCCTGCATGATTCAAACATCTCTGTTGTAATGGTCCAGGAGAGCCTATCATTGCCTCGAGGCACATTTGACAAAGTGCCACACAATAAACTTGTGAGCAAAGTTAGAGCTCGTGGAATGAAAGGGACAGTATCAGCATGGTTACAAAAATGGCTGAGTAACAGGAAATTCAGCGTAATGGTGAATGGTTGATTTTCAGACTGGAAAAGGTTTAGAGCAGTCTGCTGCAGGGGTCGCTGTTAGGATAGATGCCTTTCTTCATCTATATTCATGACTTGTCCAGGGTAAAATATGTAAGTGGCACAAAACTTGGAAGCGTTGTGAATCGAGAGGAGGATAGTGCAGAACTTCAAAAGGACACAGGATGATGGTGGAATGGCAGGCATGTAGCAGGTAAAATTGAATGCAGAGAAGTGTGCAGTGATTCATTGCGGTATGAAGAATGGGAAGCCACAATATAAAAGGCACAATTCGAAAGGTGGTCCAGGAGTAGAAGAACCTGGGTGTGTCAATGTGTACAAATGATTCAAGGTGACAGGACAGGTCGGGAGTGTGGTTAATTAAGTGTACGGGATACTCTGGGCTTTATCAATAGGGGCATAGAGTATGAAAGCAAGGAAATTATGATTACCCTGTATCAAACACTGGTTCAGCCTGAACTGAGTATTGCATCCAATTCTGGGCACTACATTTTAGGAAGGGTGAGAAGGTATTCGAGAGAGTGCCGAAAAGTTTAATGGTTCCAGGGATAAGGAATTTCGGTTACATGGATAGATAGAAGAAGGTGGGACTGTTCTCCTTGGCTATTTTAAATATTTGTTCATGGGGTGTGAGTGGCGCTGGCAGGGCCAACATTTGTTACCCATTCCTTATTGCCCTTGAACTCTGGCTTACTGGGCGTTTTCAGAAGGTAGTTAAGAATCAACCACATTCTATCACTCCAGACCCACAGCAATATGTTTAACTCAGTTCAAAGGCAATTAGGGATGGGCAATAAATGCTGGCCCAGCCAGTGCCACCCACATCCCATGAATGAATAAATAAACACAGTAAGAAGTTTAACAACACCAGGTTAAAGTCCAACAGGTTTAGTTGGTAGCAAAAGCCACACAAGCTTTCGAAGCTCTAAGCCCCTTCTTCAGGTGAGTGGGAATTCTGTTCACAAACAGAGTTTATAAAGACACAGACTCAATTTACATGAATAATGGTTGGAATGCGAATACTTACAACTAATCAAGTCTTTAAGAAACAAAACAATGGGAGTGGAGAGAGCATCAAGACAGGCTAAAAAGATGTGTATTGTCTCCAGACAAGACAGCCAGTGAAACTCTGCAGGTCCACGCAACTGTGGGCGTTACAAATAGTGTGACATGAACCCAATATCCCGGTTGAGGCCGTCTGCGTGTGTGTGGAACTTGGCTATCAGTTTCTGCTCAGCGACTCTGCGCTGTCGCGCAATGTACCATGCCTCGCTGTCCCGAGGCATGGTACATTGGGGAAACTATGCAGACGCTGCGACAACGGATGAATGAACACCACTCGACAATCACCAGGCAAGACTGTTCTCTTCCTGTTGGGGAGCACTTCAGCGGTCACGGGCATTCGGCCTCTGATATTCGGGTAAGCGTTCTCCAAGGCGGCCTTCGCGATACACGACAGCGCAGAGTCGCTGAGCAGAAACTGATAGCCAAGTTCCGCACACAGGAGGACGGCCTCAACCGGGATATTGGGTTCATGTCACACTATTTGTAACGCCCACAGTTGCGTGGACCTGCAGAGTTTCACTGGCTGTCTTGTCTGGAGACAATACACATCTTTTTAGCCTGTCTTGATGCTCTCTCCACTCCCACTGTTTTGTTTCTTAAAGACTTGATTAGTTGTAAGTATTCGCATTCCAACCATTATTCATGTAAATTGAGTCTGTGTCTTTATAAACTCTGTTTGTGAACAGAATTCCCACTCACCTGAAGAAGGGGCTTAGAGCTTCGAAAGCTTGTGTGGCTTTTGCTACCAAATAAACCTGTTGGACTTTAACCTGGTGTTGTTAAACTTCTTACTGTGTTTACCCCAGTCCAACGCCGGCATCTCCACATCATGAATAAATAAAACCAGACAGAGACACTGTCTCTCTCTCTCTCTGGCATACTTCCTGTCTGTCACATACTTTTTCTCACACACTCACTTGCTCCAGGAGGCCCTACCCACATTAATTCAGCCTCTTGTATGTCCAGTTCTGGTCCTGGTACCAACTCCATTCCCTGGTCCCATTCCCGCTCTGGGAACTGCTCCAGCCCTGGACTACACTCCAGCCCTGGACTACACTCCAGCCCTGGACTACACTCCAGCCCTGGACTACACTCCAGCCCTGGACTACACTCCAGCCCTGGACTACACTCCAGCCCTGGACTACACTCCAGCCCTGGACTACACTCCAGCCCTGGACTACACTCCAGCCCTGGACTACACTCCAGCCCTGGACTACACTCCAGCTCCAGGCCTCAGCTTTGTTTCTGGGCCGGTTGGAGAGACCTGGTGGCCTGAGTTCTGGCCCGTGGACTGCCTGCTTGGACAAGCCTATAATATGATTTTATTTATTTAGCTAGTTTGCATTAATAGGTGCCCAGATTATCAAATAGATTCACAAAACCCGTATCAAGTGCACAATTAAAACCTACACTCCCCAGTACAGTGTTAGGCTGCTGGAGTCTCTATAAAATTGTTTTACCAAATCTGGCAGAGTTTCGTCATGAGCTTTGAATCTCCCATTTTGATTTGATTTATTATTGTCACATGTATTAACATATGTAGTGAAAAGTATTATTTCTTGTGCGCTATACAGACAAAAAATACCGTTCATAGAGAAGGAAACGAGAGAGTGCAGGATGTGGTGTTAGTCATAGCTAGGGTGTAGAGAAAGATCAACTTAATGCAAGGTAAGTCCATTCAAAAGTCTTGACAGCAGTAGGGAAGAAGTTGTTCTTGAGTTGGTTGGTACGTGACCTCAGACTTTTGTATCATTTTCCTGAAGGAAGAAGGTGGAAGAGAGCACGTCCGGGGTGCGTGGGGTCCTTAATTATGTTGGCTGCTTTGCCGAGGCAGCGGGAAGTGTAGACAGAGTTAATGGGTGGGATGCTGGTTTGCGTGATGGATTGGGCTACATTCACGACCTTTTGTACTTTCTTGTGGTCTTGGGCAGAGCAGGAGCCAGACCAAGCTGTGATACAACCAGAAAGAATGCTTTCTATGGTACATCTGTAAACGTTGGTGAGAGTTGTAGCTGACATGTTAAATTTCCTTAGTCTTCAGAGAAAGTAGAGGCGTTGGTGGGCTTTCTTAACTATAGTGTCGGCACGGGGAGACCAGGACAGGTTGTTGGTGATCTGGACACCTAAAAACCTGAAGCTCTCGACCCTTTCTACTTTGTCCCCATTGATGGAGACAGGCATGTTCTCCTTTACGCTTCCTGAAGTCGATGACTATCTCCTTCGTTTTGTTGACATTGAGGGAGAGATTATTGTCGCCACACCAGTTCACCAGATTCTCTCTCTCATTCCTGTTCTCTGTCTCGTCATTGTTTGAGATCTGACCCACTACGCTGGTTTGCTGCCAGTCGCTCCCTGTATTCCAGAGTTACAGATAACATGCTGCAGAGGTAGAATTTCCTTTTCGGATGCTTTATAAGGGAGCACTTTCTGGTACATTTAGCTGGAAAATTGGGATGGAATAGATCTGATTTTATCTTTTAATGGTTTTGGATTTCGAGGTAGTAAAGAATATTTAAACAATTTTGACTCCTTCATGTGGATTAAAGAGGAATTGCTGTCTTTGCGTATTGGTGAAAAGTAGATGCATTGTAAATACGATATTCAGTGCCAGTTATTTTCCACCAAGTTTAAAAATGTAGAATAACTTTCAGCATCTGATCGGTGGGTGTTGCAGCGTGTCATTGTACTTGTGGCCAGAATGCTATGTGGAGCATTATGCAGCAGTTTAATTGGAGTTCTGTGTAACCCAGCTGCACAGATTGAGTTTGCTAAGACTGAAAGTATTGTTTCTTCATGCAATATATGTATATATTGTCCTATTTTAACCAATTTAATTGAGGTGTGGATATGGTTAATCATTTGGAATGTATATTGAACTCCAAAGTCCATGTGGAAGAAAGAACAGCTTATCACGGAATCTCAGAATCCGACAGTGCTGAAGAGGCCCTTCGGCCCATCAAATCTGCACCAACGTATGAAAGCCCTGACCTGCCCACCTAATCGCTCTTGCCGGCACTTGGCCCATAGCTTTGAATGCTATGGCGTGCTAAGTACATTTATATTATAATTACATTGTTATTGCCAAGATCTCAGCAAATCTCAAAGCAATTTACAACCAATGAGATATTTTGAAGTGTAGTCACTATTGCAGTGTAGGAAACATGACCAGCCAATTTGTATACAGTATGTACAGAGCGATGGAGTATGGAGACAAGGCTTCTATTTTTTGAGGAAGACCCTAATTGAACAGGGAAATTGACCCATTCAGGAAACTGAAATTGGAAGCCAAACCTTCTGGCTGAAACCATGTACAAGGAGACAGGTCCATCAGAGCTTGGTGGATGATGAGTCCAGACAGGCTGAAGAAGACAGATGATGGATTTGGAAGCTGAGAAGTAAAAGTATAATCGCTGCAGCTGTTTCCGTTACTTGAAGATAACATTGCTGGATCTATACCATTTGATTTGATTTATTATTGTCACATGTATTAGTATACAGTGAAAAGTATTGTTTCTTGCTCGCTATTCAGACAAAGCATACCGTTCATAGAGGAGGAAAGGAGAGAGTGCAGAATGTAGTGTTACAGTCATAGCTAGGATGTAGAGAAAGATCAACTTAATGCAAGGTAAGTCCATTCAAAAGTCTCACAGCAGCAGGGAAGAAGCTGTTCTTGAGTGGGTTGGTATGTGACCTCAGACTTTTGTATCTTTTTCCCAATGGAAGAAGGTGGAAGAGAGAATGTCCGGGGTATGTGGGGTCCTTAAATATGCTGGCTGCTTTTCCGATGTGGAGATGCCGGCGTTGGACTGGGGTAAGCACAGTAAGAAGTCTCACAACACCAGGTTAAAGTCCAACAGGTTTATTTGGTAGCAAATACCATAAGCTTTCGGAGCACAGCTCCTTCGTCAGATGGAGTGGATATCTGTTCTCAAACAGTGCAAACAGACACAGAAATCAAATTACAGAATATTGATTAGAATGCAAATCTCTACATAGTGTAGACAGAATCGGTGGGTGGGAGGCTGGTTTGTGTGATGGATTGGGCTTCATTCACAACCCTTTGTAGTTTCTTGTGGTCTTGGGCAGAATAGGAGCCATACCAAGCTGTGATACAACCAGAAAAAAGGAATGCTTTCTGTGGTGCATCTGTAAAAGGTGGTGAGAGTCGTAGCTGACATGCCAAATTTCCTTAGTCTTAACTATAGTGTCGGCATGGGGGGACCAGGACAGGTTGATGGTGATCTGGACACCTAAGAACTTGAAGATCTCGACCATTTCTACTTCGTCCCCAGTGATGAAGACTGGGGCATGCCCTCCACTATGCTTCCTGAAGTCGATGACAATCTCCTTCATTTTGTTGACATTGAGGGAAAGGTTATTGTTGTCATACCAGTTCACCAGATTCTCTATCTCATTCCTGTACTCTGTCTCGTCATTGTTTGAGATCCGATCCACTATGGTGGTGTCATCAGCTAACTTGAAAATCGAATTGGACGGGAATTTGGCCACACAGTCATAGGTGTATAAGGAGTATAGTAGGAGCCTTGTGGGGCTTCCATGTTGAGGATGATTGTGGAGGAGATAATGTTGCCTATCCTGACTGATCGTGGTCTCCGGGTTCGGAAGTTCAGGATCCAGTCGCAGAGGGAGGAGCCGAGCCCCAGGCCGCGGAGTTAGGAGATGATTCTTGTAGGAATAATGGTGTTTAAAGGCTGAGCTGTAGTCGATAAATAGGAGTCTGACATGGGTGTCTTTGTTATCTAGGTGTTCCATGATTGAGTGCAGGGCCAGGGAAATGGCGTCTGCTGTGGACCTGTTGTGGCGGTAGGCAAACTGTCGTGGATCCAGACAACCGAGAGGCTGGAATTGATTTGTTCATAGAGTGCATGGGGAGAAGGAAAGGAGAAAGTGCAGAATATAGTGTTACAGACACAGGGTGTAGAGAAAGATTAGCTCAATACATTGGTTGTTTTTTATTTGTTTCTTTATTTTTATTGTCACAAGTAGATTTACATTCACACGGCAATGAAGTTACTGTGAAAATCCCCTTGTTGCCACACTCCAGTGCCTGTCGGGTACACTGAGGGAGAATTTGACATAGCCAATGCACTTAACCAGCACCCCCTTTGAATATATGGTAGATCCGTTTAAAAGTCTGATAGCAGCAGGGGAGAAGCTGTTCTTGACTCGGGTGGTATGTATTCTCAGATGGTACATGTTCTCAGACTTTTGTATCTTTTTCCTGGTGGAAGAGAGTATGTCCGGGGTGCGTGGGGTCCTTGTTTATGCTGGCTGCTTTTCCGAGGCAGCGGGAAGTGTAGATGGAGTCAATGGATAGGAGGCTGGTTTGCGTGATGGACTCGGCGATGTTCACAACCCTTTGTAGTTTCTTGTGGTCTTGGTCAGAGCAGAAGCCATACCAAACTGTGATACATCCGGAAAGGATGCTTTCTATGGTGCATCTATAAAAATTGCTGAGAGTCGTAGTGGACATGCCAAGTTTCCTTAGCCTTCTGAGAAAGTAGAGGCGTTGTTGGGCCGCCTTAACTATAGCGTCGGCATGGAAGGACCAGGATAGATTGTTGGACACCTAGAAACTTGAAGCTCTCGACCATTTCCACTTCATGACCGTTGATATAGACAGGCGCATATTCTCTACTATGTTTCCTGAAGTTGATGACTAGTTCCTTCATTTTTACTGACATTGACGGAGAGATTATTGTCACTGCACCATTTCACCTCCTCGAGGGTGATTAAGGATGGACAATAAATGCTCGCCTAGCCATCGATGCCCACTACCCATGAATGAATAAAAAAAAGCAAAGGTATCAATGACAAATTGGGAAACCTGTAATGCTTATTGCATACTCATTATGACTTTTCTCTTTCAATATAACATAGGATGTCAAAACTCAAAGCCATTACAGCCATGGCTACAGTGATTCACTGGCACGGAAAAGCCATATCGATGACTACAGCACGTGGGACATCGTCAAAGCCACACAGTAAGTGCACAATGTTTTCAGAACCCTATCGGGCTCCATTCAGATTTTATCTCTGCTTTAATCGTAGTTAAAAGCAGCGTTGCTAATGCACAGAAACAGTTCATATTCTGATATCAACAACACCTTTTTGAATTAATATTGACTTTCACATAGATATCAACAGCATATTGTAGAAGTGTAATCAGAGAAGAATGGATCACAAGGTAGCAAAGGAACTATTGAGAGGGGTGACCAAATGTTTGGTCATAGAGATAAGATTTAAGGAAGGTCTTAAAGCGGCAAGGAACAAAAATAATCAGGAGCAGAATTACAGAGCTGAAAGTTCAGCTGCAGATACTGGCACAGAAAGGGAGGGATGCAGAAGAAGCCACAGTGGAAGGAATGGAGAATATAAGGATTGGAAGTGTAGAAGAAGTTGTCGAGATGGGGAGGGGGTGAGGCCATTAATCAGCAAGAGAATTTTAAATTGGAGACACTGGGGGATTGACTACCGATGTTGGCCAGTGAGGGCAAGGATAACGGGTGAGTTGCAGTTGGCGCGCAACAGAAGATAGGCAGCAGAGTTTGGAGAGCCTGGAGAACACTGGAATGGTTGTGTCTGAAGGTGAGAGAGGCATGCCAGAATTTCAGTGACATTCTGGGATGTAGGCAGGCGATGTCATACAGCTGAAAACAGAGTGTCTAAGATTGTGCTGGAAACTTAGTTTGGGACCAGATAAAATGTTGAGGTTGCAAACAACGTAGTTCAGCAAGAAACAGTGACTTGAAGGAAAATGGAAATGGGAACCAGGATGCAGAAGTCTTGGCAGGTTGGCAAAGCCGGTGATGGTGACTTTGCTTCTTCCACGGTTTAACAAAGAAGTTGTGGCACATTTAAGACTGGATGTTGGTTATGTTGTTTTAACAACTCAGACAATGGCCACTGCCAACATGTGCAAGGAAGCTGGCCCCCCTCTTTGGGTGAAGCTGCCAAAGAGTCCAGTGTAGATGAGGAGTCAAAGGCCAAGGATTGATCCTCGGGGGATCATTGCTAATGATGCTCTGGCTAAAATTGAACAGATATGAATGGAACCAGGTGAAGTAGTTTCAGTGAGCTTGAATACAGAGAAGACAAGTTGGTGGAGAATGGTGCGGTCAGTCACATCAAAGGCCACAGAAGTTGAAGAGAGTGAGGAGGGAAAATGCAACATGATCCCAATCACAGAATATGTCATTTATCACTTAGATTACAGGTATTCAGGTTCTGTGCACCATTTATGATATAACCACTCGCTGAAGACATTGAAAGGAATTTTAATTTAAGTCAAGAGTATTTTGAAGTATTCAGCAATGAGTGCTGATCTTTATTGAGGACGGCCTCAACCGGGGACCTTGGGTTCATGTCACACTATCTGTAACCCCCACGACTTGCCTGGGCTTGCAAAATCTCTCTAACTGTCCTGGCTGGAGACAATACACATCTCTTTAACCTGTGCTTAACTCTCTCTCCACTCACATTGTCTGTACCTTTAAGACTTGATTACCTGTAAAGACTCGCATTCCAATCATTATTTTGTAAATTGAGTTTGTGTCTTTATATGCCCTGTTTGTGAACTGAAATTCCACTCACCTGATGGAGCAGCGCTCCGAAAGCTTGTGGCTTGTGCTACCAAATAAACCTGTTGGACTTTAACCTGGTGTTGTGAGACTTCTTACCGATCTTTATTGGGTCAGACAGATGGCTGAGCTATGACTGAGCAGCATTTTGATAATTTGTCTGCAATCTCTGCCTTTTATCAGGAAGAACATAAGGTCAGGGTTGTGGAAGCAGCACCAGAGAACATGGTTTATGTCCTTGTGCTTGTACTCTGTTTCATGCTGCTTTTAATTACAAGATTGTTTGAATAAACATACTCAGCTGTGTACCTGTATTTTACTAGATGATCGTAAGACTTTGAAGATGTTAGCAGTAGGAGTTGGGGGTAGTGTGTTAAAGTGGATTGGGGACTGGCTATCCGACAGGAAGCAAAGAGTCGGAATAAATGGGTGTTTTTCTGGTTGGAGGAAGGTAACTAGTGGCGTGCCGCAGGGATCGGTACTCGGGCCGCAACTGTTTACCATTTATATAGATGATCTGGAGGAGGGGACGGAGTGTAGGGTAACGAAGTTTGCAGACGACACAAAGATAAGTGGAAAAGTGAATCGTGTGGAGGACGGAGAAGATCTGCAGAGATTTGGACAGGCTGAGTGAGTGGGCGAGGATATGGCAAATGGAGTATAACGTTGATAAATGCGAGGTTATACACTTTGGAGGAAATAATAACAAATGGGATTACTATCTCAATGGAAACAAATTAAAACATGCTACCGTGCAAAGGGACCTGGGGGTCCTTGTGCATGAGACGCAAAAGCCCAGTCTGCAGGTACAACAGGTGATCAAGAAGGCAAATGGGATGTTGGCCTATATTGCGAGGGGGATAGAATATAAAAGCAGGGATGTCTTGATGCACCTGTACAGGGCATTGGTGAGGCCGCAGCTGGAATACTGTGTGCAGTATTGGTCCCCTTATATGAGGAAGGATATATTGGCATTGGAGGGAGTGCAGAGAAGGTTCACCAGGTTGATACCGGAGATGAGGGGTTTGGATTATGAGGAGAGGCTGAGGAGATTGGGTTTGTACTCGTTGGAGTTTAGAAGGATGAGGGGGGATCTTATGGAGACTTATAAGATAATGCGGGGGCTGGATAGGGTGGAGGCGGAGAGATTCTTTCCACTTAGTAAGGAAGTTAAAACTAGAGGACACAGCCTCAAAATAAAGGGGGGTCGGTTTAAGACAGAGTTGAGGAGGAACTTCTTCTCCCAGAGGGTGGTGAATCTCTGGAATTCTCTGCCCACTGAGGTGGTGGAGGCTACCTCGCTGAATATGTTTAAAGCGCGGATGGATGGATTCCTGAGCGGTAAGGGAATTAAGGGTTATGGGGATCAGGCGGGTAAGTGGTACTGATCCACGTCAGATCAGCCATGATCTTATTGAATGGCGGGGCAGGCTCGAGGGGCGAGATGGCCTACTCCTGCTCCTATTTCTTATGTTCTTATGATCCTTGCAAAACAAGAAGGCCGAGGATCATTCAAATGAGAAAGCTTGATGGCAATTAGACTCAGTACCTTGCGATGTTTTATGGTGTTAAAAGTGTTATATTTTACACACGTTGTCGAGGAAGGCTGTGGAAGCTAATTCAAAGGGCTGTTGGATAAATACTTGAAGGAAAAAATTTACATGGTTGTGGGGAAAGACTTGGAAAGATTGAAAACATTCCTGGATTATTAGTTGCAGATTACAACTTTAATAATATGTGCCAATGCTACCATTCTTATTGCCAACTCTGAAGAGAAACTGCAAAAGATTTTGGATAGAGTAGTGAGTGAAAGTGAAAAGAAAGCTGAACATAAATTGTAAGAAAGCAAATTGTGTAGTAGTGTTGAAAAAGAAAATCCTATCAGAATGTAATACAAAGAACAAAGAACAATACAGCACAGGAAACAGGCCCTTCGGCCCTCCAAGCCTGTGCCGCTCCTTGGTCCAACTAGACCAATCGTTTGTATCCCTCCATTCCCAGGCTGCTCATGTGACTATCCAGGTAAGTCTTAAACATGTCAGCGTGCCTGCCTCCACCACCCTACTTGGCAGCGCATTCCAGGCCCCCACCACCCTCTGTGTAAAAAACATCCCTCTGATATCTGAGTTATACTTCGCCCCTCTCACCTTGAGCCTGTGACCCCTCGTGATCGTCACCTCCGACCTGGGAAAAAGCTTCCCACTGTTCACCCTATCTATACCCTTCATAATCTTGTACACCTCTATTAGATCTCCCCTCATTCTCCGTCTTTCCAGGGAGAACAACCCCAGTTTACCCAATCTGTCCTCAGAGCTAAGACCCTCCATACCAGGCAACATCCTGGTAAACCTTCTCTGCACTCTCTCTCACGCCTCCACGTCCTTCTGGTAGTGCGGCGACCAGAACTGGACGCAGTACTCCAAATGTGGCCTAACCAGCGTTCTATACAGCTGCATCATCAGACTCCAGCTTTTATACTCTATACCCCGTCCTATAAAGGCAAGCATACCATATGCCGCCTTCACCACCTTCTCCACCTGTGTTTCTATACTCCTGATGACTCTGCCATTTATTGTATAACTCCTCCCTACATTATTTCTTCCAAAATGCATCACTTCGCATTTATCCGGATTAAACTCCATCTGCCACCTCTCCGCCCAATTTTCCAGCCTATCTATATCCTGCTGTATTGCCCGACAATGCTCTTCGCTATCCGCAAGTCCAGCCATCTTCGTGTCATCCGCAAACTTGCTGATTACACCAGTTACACCTTCTTCCAAATCATTTATATATATCACAAATAGCAGAGGCCCCAGTACAGAGCCCTGCGGAACACCACTGGTCCCAGACCTCCAGCCGGAAAAAGACCCTTCGACCACTACCCTCTGTCTCCTATGGCCAAGTAACAAGTCTCACAACACCAGGTTAAAGTCCAACAGGTTTATTTGGTCGCAAATACCATTAATAAACCTGTTGTACTTTAACCTGGTGTTGTGAGACCTCTTACTGTGCTTACCCCAGTCCAACGCCGGCATCTCCACATCATGACTCCTGTGGCCAAGCCAGTTCTCCACCCATCTAGCCACTTCTCCTTGTATCCCATGAGCCTTAACCTTCTTAACCAACCTGCCATGTGGGACTTTGTCAAATGCCTTACTGAAATCCATATAGACGACATCCACGGCCCTTCCTTCATCAACCGTTTTTGTCACTTCCTCAAAAAACTCCACCAAATTTGTAAGATACGACCTCCCTCTTACAAAACCATGCTGTCTGTCACTAATGAGATTGTTCCGTTCTAAATGCACATACATCCTGTCTCTAAGAATCCTCTCCAACAACTTCCCTACCACGGACGTCAAGCTCACCGGCCCATAATTTCCTGGGTTATCCCTGCTACCCTTCTTAAACAACGGGACCACATTCGCTATCCTCCAATCCTCAGGGACCTCACCCGTGTCCAAAGAAGCGACAAAGATTTCCGTCAGAGGCCCAGCAATTTCATCTCTCGTCTCCCTGAGCAGTCGAGGATAGATGCCATCAAGCCCTGGGGCTTTGTCAGTTTTAATGTTCCCTAAAAAACCTAACACTTCCTCTCTTGTAATGGAGATTTTCTCTAAAGGGTCAACACCTCCCTCCGAGACACTCCCAGTTAACACGCCCCTTTCCTTCGTGAATATCGATGCAAAGTATTCATTTATGATCTCCCCTATTCCCTTGGGTTCTAAGCATAATTTCCCTCCTTTGTCCCTGAGAGGTCCGATTTTCTCCCTGACAACTCTTTTGTTCCTAACGTATGAATAGAATGCCTTAGGATTCTCCTTAATCCTGCCTGCCAAGAACATTTCGTGACCTCTTTTTGCCCTTCTAACTCCCCGTTTGAGATCTTTCCTACTCTCTCTGTATTCCTCCAGAGCTCCATCTGTTTTCAGTTGCCTGGACTTAACGTACGCCTCCCTTTTCATTTTAATCAGATCCTCAATTTCCCTGGTTATCCACGGCTCTCGAATCCTACCTTTCCTCTCTTTCCTTTTTACAGGCACATGCCTATCCTGCAGCCTTATCAATAGTTCCTTAAAAGACTCCCACATGCCAGACGCGGACTTACCCTCGAACATCCTCTCCCAATCAACATCCACCAATTCCTGCCTAATCCGGCTATAGTTAGCCTTCCCCCAATTTAGCACCCTGCCCGTAGGACAGCACTCATCCTTGTCCATTACTATCCTAAAGTTAACAGAGTTGTGGTCACTATTTGCCACATGTTCCCCTACCGAAACTTTGACGACCTGACCGGGCTCATTTCCCAGAACTAGGTCCAGTATTGCCCCCTCTCTAGTCGGGCTATCTACATACTGTTCCAAAGAACCTTCCAGTACGCATTTTACAAATTCCTCCCCGTCCGGACCCCCAGCTCTAAGCACTTTCCAGTGTGTGCCAGGGAAATTAAAGTCCCCCACTACAACAACCCTATTTTTTCTGCACCTATCCAGAATCTCCTGACATATCCTTTCCTCCACTTCCCGTGGGCTGTTGGGTGGTCTGTAGTACACCCCCAGCATAGTGACTGCACCCTTCCTGTTTCTGAGTTCCACCCACAGCGACTCAGTACATGACCCCTCTAAGTTGTCTACCCTCTGCACCGCAGTAATATGCTCCTTCACTAATATCGCTACTCCCCCACCTTTTTTAGCCCCTTCTCTGTCTCACCTAAAACACTGATACCCCGGAATATTCAGCTGCCAGTCCTGTCCTTTTAACCAAGTTTCCGTCACCGCAACCACATCCAAATTCCGCATAAGCATTAAGGCCCTAAGTTCGTCTGTTTTACCCGTTACGCTCCTCGCATTGAAGCAGATGCACTCCAGACCTCCAGGCCCAGTCAGGTCCTCCTCCTCCAGAGTGCTCCTCTTCTTAGCTAGCCTTGCCCTGGCCTCCAGCTCAACCCCAGCCTCAGTATTTACTGACCTACTGTTTTGTTCCCCATCCCCTGCCACACCAGTTTAAATCCTGCCGAAACACTCTAGCAAAACTCCCAGCCAGGATATTTGCTCCCTTCCAGTTAAGGTGTAACCCATCCTTTCTGTACAGTTGCCATCCTGACTTGAAGATTTCCCAGTTATCTATGAATTAAAAACCCTCCCTCTTGCACCAGTCCTTCAGCCACGCGTTCAACTGTAGAATCTCCCTGTTCCGAGCCTCACTTGCACTAGACACCGGGAGCAGTCCAGAGATTGCTACCCTGGAGGCCTTACTTTTTAGCCTAGCACCCAACTCCCTGAATTTCTCTCGTATGACCCCCCTGCTCTTCCTACCTACATCATTTTCAGGTGTATAATCACATCCGTTTGACTACCTTCCTTTTTAAATATGCTTCCTACCCTCTCGGAGACATCCAGTACCCCGGCACCAGGGAGGCAGACTACCATCCTGGATTCTCGTTCACTCCCACAGAACCGCCTGTCCGTGCCTCTAACCATTGCGTCCCCCACAACTATCGCTCTCCTAAACCCCTTCTTTCCCTTCCGGACCCCTGAGCCTGTCTCCGTGGAGGCGATCTGGTCCTCGTGGCTTACCCCTGGAGGGTCATCCCCCTCCACAGAATCCAAAACAATATACCTATTTTGGAGGGGAACAACCACAGGGGATCCCTCCACAGACTGTTCACTCCCTTCCCTTCTCCCATCTGTTGCCCATCCCTTTCTTTTATGGGAGACTGCCACTGGGGTACTTTCTGGCACATCACCCTTCTGACTATTACCCCTCCTAACTGTGACCCACGTGTCTTCCTTCCGAGACCCTGGTGTCACTACCTGACTATAACTTTTATCTATTAATCTCTCATTTTCCCTAACTAAACTGAGTTCATCGAGCCTCAGCTCCAGCTCCCTTGCACGGTCCTTCAGGAGTTGCAGTTCCACACATCTGGCACAGATATGGACTTCCGGGAGGCAAGTTGTCTCCAGGAACTCCCACATCCCACACCGAATGCAGTATACTGGCCTCCCACTCATACCAGCCATGTCCTTTTTAGTTTATGGGAGATAAAACAAAAAAGGGGGTGTAACAGAAGAAAAGCAAACAACCTCCCTCGCCTTCGCCGAAGCCCTGTGAGCCAAAGCCCTTACAGCTCACACTCTGCTCCCTGCCCGCTCCAGACGCTGCCCGCTCAAAAGTGCGGCCTGCTTTTAAACCCTCCAAAAAACCTTCCCCAGGCTGCTCCTGGGCCTACTCCCTGTTTTGAAAAAAACCTCCGATTTTTAAGCCAAATTTAACTGAAAAATAAATAAATAAAATGCAGACACAATCTTTCTTACCCTCAGCCTGCTCCTGTGGAACAATAATTGTAATAGTACAGTGAAGAATGAAAAGCTCAAACAGGAAGACAAATTGTTACGTTAACATCGGATGGAAGGTTCTGATGGGAAAGATTGATGGTAAAAGAGATCCTGACTCCAATCTTTTATTCAGCAACACCTGCTGGAAATTGCCCATGTGTGGACAGCATTGCCCTTTTCTCCACTGTTCCCAAATTCCTTGGTGGCCTATCAATACTCACAGTTTAACCTGACACTTAGCTCTTTGATCAGGTAGGTTACTGCTCCCAAGTATCAGACTGAGGTGACACAAAAGTGTTTCATAAGCGAGCATGAAGTCACTACATGATTTGGTAATGGGGAAAATTCTCGAATCCATTATCAAGGACTTTATAGCGGAGCATTTAGAAAGCAGTGGCAGGATCAGACAGAGTCAGCATGGATTTATGAAGGGGAAATCATGCTTGACAAATCTGTTGGAATTCTTTGAAGATGTAACTAGTCGAGTTGACAAGGGGGAACCAGTAGATGTGGTATATTTGGACTTTCAGAAAGCATTTGACAAAGTCTTGCACAAGAGATTATCGTACAAGATTAATGCACATGGGATTGGAGGAAGTGTATTGAGATGGATAGAAAACTGGTTGGCAGAGAGGAGACAGAGAGTAGGAATTAATGGGTGATTTTCAAATTGGCAGGCAGTAACTAGTGGGCTGCCACACTATCGGAGCTGTTCACATTATATATTAATGATTTGGATGAGGGAACAAAATGTAACATCTCAAAGTTTGCAGATGATACCAAGTTGGGTGGGAGGGTGAACTGTGATGAGGATGCAGAGATCCTTCAGAATGATCTGGACAGGTTGGGTGAGTGGGCAAATCAATGGCAGATGCAGTATAATTTGGATAAATGTGAGGTTATTCACTTTGGAAGCAAAAACAAGAACGCAGATTAATATCTGAATGGCTGAAAATTGAGAGAGGGGAGTGTGCAGCGGGACCTGGGTGTCCTTGTGCACCAGTCACTGAAGGTGCAGCAGGCGGTAAAGAAGGCAAATTATATGTTGGCCTTCATTGCGAGAGGTTTCGAGTACAGGAGCAGGGATGTGTTGTCGCAATTATACAGGGCCTTGGTGAGGCCACATCTCGAGTATTGTGTACAGTTTTGGTCTCCTTTTCTGAGGAAGGATATTCTTGCTCTCGAGGGAGTGCAGTGAAGGTTTACCAGGCTGATTCCGGGGATGGCGGGACTGATGTATGAAGAGAGATTGACTAGGTTAGGATTGTTTTTGCTGGAGTTCAAATGAATGAGGGGGGATCTCATGGAGACTTCTAAAATTCTAACAGGACTTGACGGGATAGATGCAGGGAGGCTATTCCCGATGGTGGGGGAGTCCAGAACCAGGGTTCACAGCCTGAGGACTCAGAATAGACTATTTCGGATGGAGGTGAGGAGATATTTCTTCACCCAAAGAGTGGTGAGCCTGTGGAATTCATTACCCCAGGATGTAGTTGATGCCAAAACATTGAATGCATTCAAGAGGCGGCTGGATATAGCACTTGGGGCGAATGGGATCAAAGGTTATGGGGAAAATGCAGGATTAGACTATTGACTTGGATGATCAGTCATGATCTTAATGAATGGCGGAGCAATTTGAAGGGCCAAATGGCCTCCTCCTACTCCTATGTTTCATTACATAGAACAGTACAGCACAGTACAGGCCCTTCGGCCCACGATGTTGTGCCGAACCTTTTCCGAAACCAAGATCAAGCTATCCCTCTCCCTATCATTCCAGTGTGCTCCATGTGCCTAACTAATAACCGCTTGAAAGTTCCTAAAGTGTCCGACTCCACTATCACAGCAGGCAGTCCATTCCACACCCCAACCACTCTGAGTAAAGAACCTACCTCGTACATCCCTCCTATATCTTCCACCACGAACCTTATAGTTATGCCCCCTAGTAACAGCTACATCCACCCGAGGAAATAGTCTCTGAACGTCCACTCTATCAATCCCCCTCATCATCTTATAAACCTCTATTAAGTCGCCTCTCAACCTCCTCCGCTCTAAAGAGAAAAGCCCTAGCTCCCTCAACCTTTCCTCATAAGACCTACCCTCCAAACCAGGCAGCATCCTGGTAAATCTCCTTTGCACTCTTTCCAGTGCTTCCACATCCTCCTTATAGTGAGGTGACCAGAACTGCACACAATATTCCAAATGTGGTCTCACCAAGGTCCTGTACAGTTGCAGCATAACCCCACGGCTCTTAAACTCAAACCCCCTGTTCATAAACGCTAACACACTATAGGCCTTCTTCACGGCTCTATCCACTTGAGTGGCAACGTTCAGAGATCTGTGGATATGAACCCCAAGATCTCTCTGTTCCTCCACATTCCTCAGAACCTTACCTTTGACCCTGTAATCCGCATTCAAATTTGTCCTACCAAAATGAATCACCTCGCACTTATCAGGGGTAAACTCCATCTGCCATTTTTCGGCCCAGCTCTGCATCCTATCAATGTCTCTTTGCAGCCTACAACAGCCCTCCACCTCATCCACTACTCCACCAATCTTGGTGTCATCCGCAAATTTACTGATCCACCCTTCAGCCCCCTCCTCCAAGTCATTGATAAAAATCACAAATCGCAGAGGACCCGGCACTGATCCTTGTGGTACACCGCTGGTAACTGGTCTCCAGTCTGAAAATTTTCCATTCACCACCACCCTCTGTCTTCTATGAGATACAGTAAGAAGTTTAACAACACCAGGTTAAAGTCCAACAGGTTTATTTGGTAGCAAAAGCCACACAAGCTTTTGGAGCTCTAAGCCCCCTCTCACCTGAAGAAGGGGCTTAGAGCTCCGAAAGCTTGTGTGGCTTTTGCTACCAAATAAACCTGTTGGACTTTAACCTGGTGTTGTTAAACTTCTTACTGTGTTTACCCCAGTCCAACGCCGGCATCTCCACATCATGACTTCTATGAGATAGCCAGTTACTTATCCAATTGGCCAAATTTCCCTCTATCCCACACCTCCTTACTTTCTTCATGACTCGACCATGGGGGACCTTATCAAACGCCTTTACTAAAATCCATGTGTATGACATCAACTGCTCTACCTTCATCGACACACTTAGTTACCTCCTCAAAAAATTCAATCAACTTTGCGAGGCAAGACTTACCCTTCCCGAATCCGTGTTGACTATCCCGGATTAAACTGCATCTTTGTAAATGGTCGTAAATCCTGTCCCTCAGGAGCTTTTCCATTAACTTACCAACCACCGAAGTTAGACTAACCGGCCTATAATTACCAGGGTCATTCCTATTTCCTTCATTGTTGTGTCCTGTACATAGGAGAGTCCCCTCAGAATTCATCAATTCCACACAATTTAAAGCACAAACACAAACCATTCAAGCTATCAGGTCCACACCAGCGTTTATGCTCCTCATCTGCCTCCTCCAAACCCATGCAGACATGGAGAGAATGTGCAGACTCCACACAAGTCAAGGCAGGAATCGAACCAGGGTCCCTGGCGCTCAAGAAGCTCAACACCACCCTGGAAAAAGCAGCCCACTTAATTGGACTCTACCACCGACAAAGTAACGGCAGTGTTTACCATCACTGTTCCTGGGTCAATATTCTGGTACTCCCTCCCTAACAGTTACACATGCACTGCAGCAGTTTAAGAAGGCAGTAAGGGCATTTAGGGATGTGCAATAAATGCTGGTGTTGTCAGCTTTGCCCACATTCCTTGAATGAATAAAAAGAAATTGCATTGGAAAATATTCAGAGAAGGTTCACTGGACAGATTTCTCGGAGGAAGGGGTTACCTGATGGGGCATGGTGCGACAGTTTGCACCTATTATCGTTGGCGTTTGGAGAAATGAGAGGTGACCTTGTTGAAATGTGGGATCCTGTGGATCATTTGTCAGGGTGGATGCTGATAGGATAATTCCCCTTTGCGGGGATTCTTGAGTTACAATTGGGGGGACACAGGTTGGAAATTAGGGGTCTCCCATTTAAGATGGAAATGGGGCCAATTTTTTTCTTTAAAGGGTTGCTGGTCTGTGGAGTTTTCTACTCTGGAATGTAGTCCAAACTGGGCCATTGAATTTGCAGTATCAAAAACAGAGTTGCACTTTTGATTATCAAGGGTTATGGATCAGAAGGTAGAGTTGAGGCCACAGTCAGATCAGCCATGATTCATAGAATCGCTACAGTACAGAAGGAGGCCACTCGGCTCATCGAGTCTATACGGACCACAATCCCACCCAGGCCCTACTCCCGTAACCCCACGCATTTACCCTGATAATCCCCCTGGCACTCGGGTCAATTTAGCATGGCCAACCAACCTAACCTGCGCATCTTTGGACTGTGGCTCAGCAGCACAAAGGCCAAATAGATTTTCAATGTCTGATTCAGTGTTGCGGTCCAATGGCAATCACTTTGTTAAATGACAATTGCATTGTACCGTTTTAATGACGATTACGTTGTGGCAGTTGCATTGTTAAAGAGGTGATTGGAATTGGCAAACCCTCTTTTCAGGCTGTGTTGATTTGATTTTTCATTAATTTGTCTCCTTTAATTGTTTTGTTTTACTCAAATGAATATAAAAGGACAGCCGTAACACTTGAGGGGAGGAGGAGCTGGGAGAGTCTGTGACCTTGCTATCATGGAAATAAACCTATTTTAAGGTAAAGGATAGCTTCAGGCTCATTGCTTCTCAACATACAATTAGTGGAATTAAAAGGTTTATTCCCCCTCATTCTTGTGTTGTATCCATAAGGGAAAAAAGAAATTGAACTATTTATTGATACACAAATAAAGGGGGGTTGGAGGAGGCTGGTGTGGACCTGATAGTTTGAATGGCTTGTGTTTGTGCTGTAAATTATATGGAATTAATGAATTCTGAGAGGACTCTCCTATGTACAGGACGCAACAATGAGTCATGTAGTGACTTCATACTCGTTTATGAAACACTTTTGTGTCATCTCAGTGCTGTCTGATGCTTGGGAGCAGTAACCGAGCTGATCAAAGAGCTCAGCGCCAGCTTAACTGTGAATATTGGTAGGACACCAAGGAGTTTGGGAACAGTGGAGCAAAGGGCGACACTGTCCACACATGGGCAATTTCCAGCAGGAGGTGTTGAATTGGAGTCAGGGTCTTTTTCCCCTCCCCCACCGAATGTCTCTTTGTACCTTCACCTCCACAGTGCTTTATTCAGCCAAAGTATCGTGAGGCTAATTGTAGCATTCCGACTGTTCCCCTTCTGAGGAGCTCCACACGTATCTCGGAATGAAGCCAGGAATTTCCTGATCTGATTGATACAATATTGAGTGATACAATTACCAGCTAGGAAGTTCCGGAATGTATTTTTCAGAGTTGTATATAGACCCTGAGAAATAAAAAGGAAATTAATGAATCTAAGTCTGGATTTTAAAAAAGTATACAAACACAAACAGATACATAGGTATAGCAAAAATTTCTCCTCTCTTTTGTAGATATGGAATATTTGACCGCTGTCGAGAGCTTGTGGAAGCAGGTTACGATGTGCGGCAACCTGACAAAGAAAATGTTACACTTCTGCACTGGGCTGCTATTAATAACAGAATTGATCTGAGCAGGTAGGTCCTCGAGATTCATTGCTATTTGACTGATTGTGCAATGGTATACGCTGCTTGTAGTAACTTTGTTTAAATGTCACCTGATAACAAGATTGGTGCTTGGTGATGGTCCGATTTATGAAATGAAAATTACATCGTTATGTCTTGTATCTCTTATACTTTGCTGAATGCCTGTCCAGAAAGAATCTCACTCATCATCACTACTTATGATGTCACTACAACCATTAGTTTATGTTTGAAACCCTCTCTCTGCTGAGTCGAGGTCCAGTTATTTATGCCATGCTGTTAATTTCTTTCAAGAATTTGCAGTTTGTGACACCTTGTTATGAAAGCAAACTAATATTAGTTCAAAATTACCCAAATTTTAAAATTTTTGATTAACATTGAAGGAGGATTCACATTTTGAGGATACAAGTCACAGCAGAAAAGGTCAAGGGGCAAAATGTCTGGATATGCAGCTTATTTGCAAGATGAATTGAATTTCTGGTCTCAGAACTAGTGTTTGAGGGAAAGTGGATTTACAATCCAATGTATCACTTAATCCCAACTCAATCTAACCCAACAGTAACTTGGACTTAGCGAACAACGTAGATCCATCTAATGTGGATAAATGCCCTCAGGTAATCAACAAAGTAGTAAGTCAGTTTGTGGAACATTGATTATGCAGGACTCTCATGAGCTGGGCCACCTTCAATATCAAGAGAAGAATCTTTAACTATTAATTAGCTAATGGGACGAGCCAGACAGATGTTTTGGCCTGTACAAGAACAGCAAAGAGATAAACAGAAATCCTTACAGGGAGAAGTGCAGAAGGTTGACACGCCTGGAAGAAAGATTGCAAGGAATTACAGTATTTTCTGTTTGTATTTTATGTTACTTCATTTGGCTATTCCTATTTTGCTACGGTCATTACAGCAATCGGGTCAGGGATTAGTGTAATATAACTGATTAGCCTAAAAAAACCTTTTAAATACCAACAGTTTCTGGGTTCAATTTAAATATAGTGCCGCAGGCATGTGCATTTAAAAAAAAATTATTTCATGGGATGTGGGCATCTGGGTGGCACAGTGGTTAACACTGCTGCCTCACTGCGCCAGGAACCTGGTTCAATTCCTGCTTCGGGTCACTGTCTGTGTGGAGTTTGCACATTATCCACGTGGTCTGCGTGGGTTTCCTCGGGTGCTCTGGTTTCCTCCCACCCAAAGATGTGCAGGTTAGCTGAATTGACCATGCTAAATTGCCCCTTCGTGTCGGGGAGCTAGCGGGGTAACTACGTAGGGTTGCGGGAATAGGGCCTGGGTGGGATTGTTGTTGGTGTGGCTCGATGGGTCGAATGGCCGCCTTCTGCACTGTAGGAACTCTATGCTTCTACCACGAGCAAGATTACCCATCCCAAATTGCCTTTAAACTGAGTGGCTTCCTTGGCCAATTCAGAGGGCAATTAAGAGTCAACTACATTGCTGTGGATGTGGAATCACATGCAGGCCAGAATTTAAGAATGGCAGATTTAACTTCTCTAAAGGACACTAATGAATCAAATTGGTTTTTAGAATGATTGAGAGATTGAATAGGTTGGGACTTTATTCCCTGGAGCGTAGAAGATTGAGGGGAGATTTGATAGAGGTGTATAAGATTTTGATGGGTATAGATAGAGTGAATGCAAGCAGGCTTTTTCCGCTGAGGCTAGGGGAGAAAAAAACCAGAGGGCATGGGTTAAGGGTGAAAGGAGAAAAGTTTAAAGGGAATATTAGTGGGGGCTTCTTCATGCAGAGAGTTGTGGGAGTGTGGAATGAGCTGCCGGATAAAGTGGTAAATGGTAAGTGGTAACTTTTAACATTTAAGAAAAACTTGGACGGGTTCATGGATGAGAGGGGTGTGGAGGGATATGGTCCAAGTGCAGGTCAGTGGGACTCGGCATAAAATGGTTCGGCACAGACAAGAAGGGCCAAAAGGCCTGTTTCTGAGCTGTAATTTTCTATGGTTCTATGGTTCTAATGATCAATAATGGTTTCATGGTCACCATTACTGATGAATAGCTTTCAATTCTAGACTTCACTATTGGTATTCAAGTTCCATTGATGGGATTTAAACCTGTGTCCTCAGAGCATAAGCTTGGGCCTCTGGATTAGTTGTCCAGTGACATTACTATGACGCCATCATCTCCCCACACAATGTTGTCCAACACAATTTGGTCTTGGTAAGTTTAACGATGTCCAGTTTATTTTCAAATTATCATCTTTGGACTTGCATTAGAAGTCTGTCACTTGCATGATGAGAGCAAAATATATTCCAATTTATTGAGCAGACTAATTGCTGCCCTCTGATTTGGTGTCCCTCTACAACACTCTAGTTTTTATCTTTGGAATACATATGTTATGAATTGTCTGTAGCCGTAGCTTTCTTTTTGAACTTGAACTTTGTAGTCAGGCTAAAATTAGAGGCAGAGGTAGTTAGACAATGGAAGAAAGGAGTTTGGGTGGAATTGGAGGAGAACGGACAAAAGTTGGTCACAGATTGATAAAGGTTCAGATTCATAACAAAAGAGCTCACCAGCCCAAATGATAACATCATTTATGCACAGGCATTTGTTAGAGGTGAATTAATACCCTTCTGAACTTCAAATACTCGTCCTACTTGATTAACTTGACATGCACTTCATAGTATTTCTGGCTTTCTTAAAATACACTTTCTAACTCAAAATACACTTTCTAACTTCACTTTTTGGGATGTTTTTAGCCCGAGATATTTATTTCAACTTCAGAGTGACAGACTTTCTTGTAACTGAGCCCTTGATCCTGATGAACCAAAATACATTTTTACGAAGCAATATTTTGCTCATTGCAGCAAAGTCTAGGAGTTAAGCAGGATTTTTAAAAAAGAGGAACAGGAGGAGAGCGTTTGGTCCCTTGAGCCTGTTCCATCCTTCAATAGGGTCATGGCTGATCTGACATTCCTCACATCCACTTTCCTGCCCTTTCCCCATAACCCTTGATTCCCTGACTGATCAAAAATCTATCGATCTCAGCCTTGAATATTCACAAGGGTTCTGCCCCCGCAGCTCTCTGTGGCAAGGAATTCCCAAGACTCTCAACCCTCTGAGAGAAGAAATTCTTCCTCATCTCAGTCTTAAATTTGCACCCCTTTATTCTGAGATTATGCCCTCTGGTCCGAGACTCTCCCATGAGGGGAAACATTCAGCAGTTACCCTGTCAAACCCCTTAAGAAACCTATATATTTCAATGACATCAGCTCTCATTCTTCTAAAGTCCAATGAGTAGAGTCAACCAGTTCCTATACCTTTCCTTATAAGACAATCCCTCCATGCTGTAGATCATCCGAGTGAATCTTCTCTGAGCTGCCTCTTTACATAAGAGGACCAAAGTTGTTCCTAGTACTCCAGATGTCACCTCAATAGTACATTGCACACTTGCAGCAAGAATTCCCAACTCTGAGACTTCAACCCCCCTTGAAATAAGGGCCAACATTTCATTAGCCTTCCTGACTACCTGCTGAACCTATGTGCTCGCTTTCTGTGTTGCTTGCACAGGTACCCACAAGTTCTTTACTCAGGTTCTTTACTCAGAGAGTGGTTGGGGTGTGGAATGGACTGCCTGCTGTGATAGTGGAGTCGGACACTTTAGGAACTTTCAAGCGGTTATTGGATAGGCACATGGAGCACACTAAAATGATAGGGAGTGGGATAGCTTGATTTTGGTTTCGGAAAAGGTTCGGCACAACATCGTGGGCCGAAGGGCCTGTACTGTGCTGTACTGTTCTATGTTCTAAGTCCCATCTGCAGTTTTTCTCCACTTAAATAATACTCTGTTCTTTTGTTTTCCCTTCCAAAATGAACAACTTCATGTTTTCTAATGTTATACCCCATTTGCCGACTTTTTGCCCACTTAACCTATCAATATCTCCCTGTAAACTGATTGCACTCCTCTCGCAACTTGCCTTTCCGCCTATTTTTTGTGTCATCTGCAAATTTGGCGACAATACATTTGCTTCCTTCCTCCAAGTCAATATATATTGGTAACAGTTGCGGTCCCAGCACTGATCCCTGTGGAACCCCACTGGTTACAGACCGCCAACTTGAAAAAGAACCCTTTATCTCCACTCGCTGTTTCCTGCCCATTAACCAAATCGCTATCCATACCAATAACCTTTTGTGAGGTACCTTGTCAAACGCCTTCTGGAAGTCTGAATCCAACACATCTACTGGTTCCCCATTCTGGTTGAAACTTACCTGAAAAACCCTAATAAATTAGTCAGACACGATTTCCCTTTCATGAAGCCGTGCTGACTGTGCTTGATTAGATTTTGATTTTCCAACTGTGCTGCTGTTACTGCCTTAACTGACTCCAACATTTTTCCAACAACAGCTGTTAGGCTAATTGGCCTATAATTACCCACTTTTTGCCTCCCTTGAATAGGGGTGTCACATTGACAGTTTTCCAATCCTCCAGTACTTCTCCAGAATCCAAGGTTTTTGGAAAATTACAAACAATATATCCACTATGTCTGTAGCTGCTGCTTTTTAGATCCTTGGATGCAAGCCATCAGGGGCAGGGGACTGATCTGCTTTTAGCCCCATTAATTTTATAATACCCCTCCAGTGATGGCAAGGGTACTTCATTCTGCCCTTGTATTCTTTAGTATTAATGGGATGTTCGAAGTATCTTCCGTCATATAGACTGATGCAAAATATCTGTTTAACTCCTGTGCCATTTCCTTGTTCCCCATGACTATCTCCCCAGATTTATTTTCTCTAAGGAACCCATGTTCAGTTTGACTTCTCATCCTTTTGATAAATGTAAAGAACCTCTAATTGACAGTTTTTATATTTGTCGTTTATTTTCTCTCTTTATTATCTTTTTCATCCTTCTTTGCTGGATTCTGAATACATCCAAGTCTTTGGAGCTAACACTGACTTTTGTCTCCTTGTATGCTTTTTCTTTCAACTTAATACTCTCCTTAACTACCTTGGTTAGCTACGGTTGGTTTATCCCTCTCTTTAGAATCTATTTAATTTGGATAAGAATGTAAGACGTTGGAATAGGAGAAGACCACATGCTCTGCCATTCGATAGGATCATGGCTGAGCTTGGGCTTATTTTCCCGTCCATTCTGCATATCCTGAATTCCCTGAGAAACTAAAAAATCTCTCTGACCAATCTTTAAATGTTTTCAACGATGAAGCATTCACAGCTGTCAGAGGGAGGATCAGTGGATCTATTAGTGACTTATAGCAAGACCAAATAGATTTAAAGTAGTTATGTACTTAACTTCCACAGGACACAACGAACACAGGGATTAGGAGCAGAAGTAGGTAAATCCAGTCCTTCGAGCCTGCCCCACCATTCAATCAGATCATGGCTGATCTCTCCTGGTCACAAATCCACTGCCCCACCTGTTCACCGTATCCCCTTATCCCTTTTTTTGATTAGAAATGTATCTCTCAACAATCGTGCTTCCTCTGTGCCTGCTTTGCCATAAAAGCTGAACCTTGAGACATGCCCCTGTATGAGCCTAATGTAGCGATTTTACTGATGTTCCATAAACATTTGACATAGGTGAAGGACGTCAAGTATAAATATATATCTGGGAGTCTCTGGATAAAGAGATGCCTATAAAATGGATGCAAAGAATTTGGGTCTGCCTCTTCTCTCTCTCGTCCACATCCACCCCCCTCTGCATAGCATTAGCTGAAGACTTGACAAAAGGCTTACCTTGATTCCAGAGTTCAAATGGTTCAAAAAGGTGCTTGCCTGCACAAATACAACTGATGGGTATCATGGAATTCCAAGCCAGGTTGCCTCCCTACCTTGTCACCCTCTGAGGAGTTCAACTGACCATCAGCCGGAATGAGTAGATCAACAACCAAACAGCCAGAAACAGAAGATGCCTCTTCGGAATGAGGCATGTAGTAATATTACGCTGTAATGTATATTCTCTGCAGCCTGTGAACAGAAGAACATAAGAAATGGGAGCATGAGTAGACCACACTGCTCATTGACCTTGCTCTGCCATTCAATATGATCTTTGCTGATCTTGGGGTTCAACTGAAAGACGGGAAGGAGAATATGGAAAGTGATAGGCAGCGAAATGAAGGGCCAGTGTCAAATGAGGACCGAGAAAAAAATAGTAGGAAAGGGAAAAAACATGTTAAAAGTGTTCACCTTAAGGTTTTGTACCTAAATGCTCGGAGCAATCGAAACAAAATTATGCATTAGTTGCACAGTGTGATATAGTCGGCATTACGGAGACGTAGTTCCAAGGTGAGCAAGGATGGGAGTTAAACGTTGAGGGCTATTCAGTGTTTAGGATTTGATTTGATTTATTATTGTCACATGTATTAACATACAGTGAAAAGTATTGTTCCTTGCGCGCTATACAGACAAAGCATACCATTCATAGAGAAGGAAAGTTTTGGGAACCTTGGATAACGAGAGATATTGTGAGCCTAGTCAAAGAGAAAAAGGAAGCATTCATCAAAGGTAGGAGGCTGGGAACACACGAAGCAAGTGTGGAATACAAAGAAATAGAAAAAACTTAGGCAAGGAGTAAGAAGGGCTAAAAGGGGTCATGAAAAAGCATTGGCCAGCAGGATTAAGGAAAATCCCAAGGCTTTTTATACATATACAAAGAGCAAGAGGGTAGCTAGGGAGAGGGTTGACCCGCTCAAGGACAAGGGAGGGAATCTATGTGTGGAGCCGGAGGGAATGGGTGAGGTATTAAATGAGTACTTTGCGTCAGTAACCACCAAAGAAAAGGACTTGGTGGATGATGAGTCTGGGAAAGGATGTGTAGATAGTTTGAGTCATGTTGAGATCAAAAAGGAGGAGGTATTGGGGTTCTTGAGAAACATTAAGGTAGACAAGTTCACAGGGTCTGATGGGATATACCCCAGAATACTGAGAGAGGCAAAGGAGGAAATTGCTGGGGCCTTGAGAGAAATCTTTGTATCTTCACTGGCTATAGGGGAGGTCCCAGAGGATTGGAGAATAGCCAATGTTGTTCCTTTGTTAAAGAAGGGTAGCAAGAATAATCCAGGTTATTACAGGCCGGTGAGCCTTACATCAGTGGTCGGGAAATTATTGGAGAGGATTCTTCAAGACAGGATTTACTCCCACTTGGAAATAAGTGGACGTATTAGTGAGAGGCAACATGGTTTTGTGAAGGGGAGGGCGTGTCTCACGAAATTGATCGAGTTTTTCGAGGAAGTGACGAAGATGATTGAGGGTAGGGCAGTGGATGTCGTCTACATTGACTTCAGTAAGGCCTTTGACAAGGTCCCTCATGGCAGACTGGTGCAGAAGGTGAAGTCGCATGGGATCAGAGGTGAACTGGCAAGGTGGATGCAAAACTGGCTCGGTCAAAGAAGACAGAGGGTAGCAGTGGAAGGGTGCGTTTCTGAATGGAGGACTGTGACAAGTGGTGTTCTTCAGGGATCAGTGCTGGGACCTTTGATATTTGGAATATATATAAATGATTTGGAGGAAAATGTAACTGGATTGATTAGTAAGTTTGCAGACGACACAAAGGTTGGTAGATTTGCAGATAGCGATGAGGACCATCAGAGGATACAGGATATAAATCAGTTGGAGACTTGGGCGGAGAGATGGCAGATGGAGTTTAATCCGGACAATTGTGAGGTAATGCATTTTGGAAGGTCTAATACAGATAGGAAATATACAGTAAATGGCAGAACCCTGAAGAGTATTGATAGGCAGAGGGATCTGGGTGTATAGGTATACAGGTCACTAAAAGTGGCAATGTGCGTGGAGAAGGTAGTCAAGAAGGCAAAGGGCATGATTTCCTTCATTGGCCAGGGTATTGAGTTTAAAAATTGGCAAGTCATGTTGCAGCTTTATAGAACCTTAGTTAAGCCTCACTTGGAATATAGTGTTCAATTCTGGTCGCCACACTACCAGAAGGATGTGGAGGCTTTGGAGAGGGTACAGAAAATATTTACCAGGATGTTGCCTGGTATGGAGGGCATTAGCTATGAGGAGAGGTTGGAGAAACATGGTTTGTTCTCACTGGAGTGACAGAGGTTGAGGGGAGACCTGATAGAAGTCTACAAGATTATGAGAGGCATGGACAGAGTGGATAGTCAGAAGCTTTTTCCCAAGGTGGAAGAGTCAATTACTAGGGGGCATAGGTTTAAGGTGCAAGGGGCAAGGTTTAAAGGAGATGTACGAGGCAGATCTTTTACACAGAGGAGTGGGTGCCTGGAACTCTTGCCGGGGGAGGTAGTGGAAGCGGATACGGTAGTGACTTCTTGGGAGCAGTTTAAAATTCAGCAACAAGGACCAAGGGACTGATTAAGAAGGGAAAAATAGAATATGAAAGTAAGCTAGTAGGGACCATAAAAACTGACTGTAAAGGTTTCTATGTAAAGAGAAAAAGATGGACAAAAACGAATGTAGGCCCATCATAGTCAGAAATGGGAGAATTCATAACAGGGAATAAAAAAATGGCCAAGGAATTAAATTTGTACTTTGCTTCAGTCTTCACAAAGCAAGACCTGAATAATGTACCAGATGTGCTGAGAGAAACATGTTTTATTTAGTAGCTGAAGGAAATCAGTATTAGTAGAGAAATGGTTTTGGGGAAATTGATGGGATTGAAAATGGATAAATCTCCAGGTCCTGATAATCTTCATCCCAGAGTACTTAAGGAAATGGTCCTGGAAATAGTAAATCCATTGATGATTATTTTCCAAAATTCTTTGGACCCTGGAATAGTTCCTACAGATTGGAGGGTAGTTAATGTAAGCACACTATTCAAAAAGGGAGGTGGAGAGAACACAGGGAACTATAGACCAGTGAGCCTAATGTTGGTCCTGGGGAAGTTGCGAGAGTCTATTATCAAGGATTTCATAACTCGGCATTTGGAAGGCAGTGGTATAATCAGGCAAAGTCAGCATGGATTTACGAAAGGGAAATCATGCTTGATGAATCTATTGGAATTTTTTGAGGATGTAACTAGTAAAGTTGACCAAGGAGAACCAATGGATGTGGTTTATTTAGACTTTCAGAAGGCTTTTGACAAGGTCTCACCTAACAGACTACTACGTAAAGTTAAAGCACATGGGATCGCAGTTAATGTCTTGAGATGGATAGAAAGCTGGTTAGCAGATAGGAAGCAAAGAGTTGTCATAAATGGGTCTTTTTCTGAATGGCAGGCAGTGACTAGTGGAGTTCCACAGGGATCTGTGCTAGGACCCCAACTGTTCACATTTATTATTAATTTGGAAGAGGAAACTGAATGTATTATCTCCAAATATGCAGATGATACAAAGTTGGGTTGCAGGGTGAACTGTGAGGATGAGGCAGAGATGCTTCATTGTGATTTGGACAGGCTGAATGTGTGGGTATCTGCATGGCAGATGCAGCATAATGTGGATAAATGTGAGGTTATCCACTTTGGTAGCAATAATAGGAAGCCAGATTATAACTTGAATGAGTATAAATTGAGAGACATGGATACTCAGCAAGACCTTGGTGTCCTCGTGCATCAGTCACTGAAAGCGTGCAGGTACAGCAGGCAGTAAAGAAGGCAAATGGTATGTTGGCCTTCATAACGAGAGGATTTGAGTATAGGGTTAGGGATGTTTTACTGCAATTGTACAGGGTGTTGATGAGGCCACACCTGGAATATTGTGTGCAGTTTTAGTGTCCTTATCTGAGGAAGGATGTCCTTGCTATCGAGGGAGTGTTGTGAATGTTTACCAGGCTGATTCCTGGGATGGCAGGTCTGTCATATGAGGAGAGATTAAGTCGATTAGGATTATATTCTCTGGGGTTTAGAAGAGTGAGAGGGGTTCTCATAGAGACGTATAAAATTCTAACAGAGTTCGATAGGGCAGATTCAGAAAGAATGTTCCCAATAATGGGGGAGTCCAGGTTCATATTTTGAGGATGAGGGGTAAACCTTTTAGAACTGTGGTGAGGAGACATTTCTTCTCCCAGAAGATGGTGAATGTGTGGAATTCACGACCACAGAAAGTAGTTGAGGCCATAAGGTTGTCTGATTTCAAGAAGAAATTAGATATAGCTCTTGATATAGGGATCAAGGGATATGGGGGGGAAGGGGGGATCAGGATATTGAATTCGATGATCAGCGAATCAATGGCAGAGCAGGCTCGAAGGGCCGAATGGCCTAATCCTGCTTCTGGTTTCTGTGTTTCTAAATGTTTCAATGTAACCCGATTTTCTCATCCGCTTTCTAATCCCTTAATTTGCTGAGACCCCAAAAATCCATCTAACCCAGCCTTGAATAGATTCAGCGATGGAGCATCCATAGCCCTCTGAGATAGAGAATTCCAAAGATTCGCAACCCTCTGAGTGAAGAAATTTCTCCTCACCTCAGTCTCAAATGATCGATCGCCTTTTCCTGAGACTGTGCTCCCGTGTTTTAGATCCCCCGACCAATGGAAATAATCTGTTAGTTGCTGTCAGTGCATGACATTTAAAGTGACTGTTTCAGAGGTATTAAGATATACGGACAATCATGTAGTTGAAAGCTTTGTATTCGTCAAACTCTGTAACCACTTGAAACCTTCCAGCAACTTTCTAAAAAGTTTACGTTAAGGCAAGCAGATTTGCATTTTCTTGCAGCAAAAGTTTTTTGTGTTTAAAATATTGTTACAAGGCTTCAAATATACCATCTGTCCAGCTTGAGACCAGGGAAAATGCATTCCTTTTGTGTTTCGTTTCTACCAACTAGTTCTGCAAACTAGAGCAAAGGTTGTACCCAAGGCTGTTGAACCCCATTGATGCTCTGTGGTTTGGGGAAAGAGGCAATTCAGAAGTGGTTGTTAATCGAAAGCAAGCTGACTTTAAGCAACTTCCACGGCTTTCTTTAATCAATGGAGCTAGTCACCAGAGAAGCTTAGCAGTTGAGTTCAGACACAAGGATTCACAAGATGTCGGCCAAAACCCGAATGCAAACACACTCGTAATTGCCAAAGATATGCAAAGACCGGACACTCAGCTGCAGATTGTTGGTGCAAAGATGCCATGTGCAGAAACTGTTGGAGAAAGGCTGCATTAAGCTTTCTTCTTGGAAAAAGAAGCAAGCTTCAGGCAAAAAGGCGAATTGGCAAACAGAACAAAGGAAAAAGTATCCATGTAGTACAAATATAACCAGAGGAGAGGCTTGATTCACAATCTGAGGGTGAATTGTCACTGTGCGAGCCATTGCTGATGTTAAAAACAGATACTGGTTCATTCCACTCCTGGATGAACAGCCAGTAAAGATGGACATGGACACTGGGGCATCAGTCTCACTGGTGCAAGAGACTGTCTACAAAGAAAAGCTCTGACATAGTCCTCTGAGACCCTCTAATAGTGTTGAAGACTTACACTGGTGAAGTGGTTCCATTGAAGGACCATATTGACGTAGCAGTACAATTAAATGGACAGACGGCAGATGTGCCCTCGCACATTGTCAAAGGCAATCATCGACACCAATGGATCAAAGTTGATTGGAAAAGATCTGACTAAATTGGGCCAAAATAAACCTAATGACTGATTCGGAATCAGGCCTGACCAAAACTCTGAAGAAACAGAAAGTAGCAGCTGCTGAGAGAGCTCGAAAAGCAGCTGTGGCTGAAGCTAGCAGTGCTGGGACCAAGGCCATGAAAGCTCAGCTTACTGTCGCAAATATGGTTCAAGATCAAGAAACTAAGGATGAAGAATTTACGAAAGATATAAAGGAATGCTTTGACAAAAAGGAAGGTTGAAAGGATACTGAGAAATACGGTGAGGATTACTGGAAAGCTCCCTTTGTAAATTTCGAACCACAGGGACAAGAACTTGAGGCATAACTTAGAACTCTTTACCATATGGAAACTGTTGAGTTTGTTGGAAAGAATATTCTGTTTGGTAAAAGAGCTGCTGACGTCCTTCATGTATCAATGGTCAACAAGAATAAAAAGATTGCTCATCTTAAACAACTACAGCAACAGGAGCAAAAGCAGTCAGCACACAAACTCTGGAAGGATGTTTTGATGGGCATTGCTCCAAGTGACCAAATGAAAGAGTTGAAGCTGTTCAGGGTTTAGTCTGCAACACCAATATTCCTTTTCTATTTCACTCTGTACAGCAGCATTTGAAGTCCAAGAGCAAGATAAACATGTTCCCTTCTTCTCCTCTATTTCAGTCAGTGAAGCATTCATAGTAATGCAGATGGGCTTTTCCAGCGAGTTCATCAAAGCTAGTTTGAGCAGAAGCATCTTCTGCTATGAATTGGTAGATAATACTCCTGTCACCTGAGGACAAGTGAAGAAGTATAGGCGAAGTAATCTAACACTCTCCAAGGTAATGGACCTGGTGCTTTGAGGCAAGACCTCTGGAGTAAACCCTGATTGTTTTTTTTTTGTTATTAGTCACAAGTAAGGCTTACATTAACATTGCAATGAAGTTAGTGAAATTCCCCTCATCGCCACACTCCGGTGCCTGTTCGGGTCAATGCACCTAACCAGCATGTCTTTCAGAATGCGGGAGGAAACCGGAGCCCCCGGAGGAAACCCACGCAGACACGGGGAGAATGTGCAAACTCCACACAGACAGTGACCCAAGCCGGGAATCAAACCCGGGTCCATGGCACTGTGAAGCAGCAGTGTTAACCACTGTGCCGCTTATACAGGCAGGATGACTCCTTTGGGGAATGAGAGTCACCATTCCACCATCTTTGAGAAGATGAATGTTGAACCGGTTGCAGGAGGGCCATTGTGGAAGTGAGAGAATAAAGGAAATAGCGAGGAGCTATTTCTGATGGCCTGGATGAGACAAGAAAAGGCAGGACATGTTCATCGTGAGCAGAAGTGTGAAACCTGCCACCTGCTACTATGGATTTGGTTGTGGGAGAGCACTTTGGAGATAGTGACCACAATTCGGTGTCTTTTGTTATTGCAATGGAGAGGGAGAGGGCCATACGGCAGGGCAAGGTTTACAATTGGGGGAGAGGTAATTATGATGCAATCAGGCGGGAATTAGGAAGCATAGGATGGGAACAAAAATTGTCAGGCAAAGGCACTAATGATAAGTGGAACTTTTTCAAGGAACAAATACTGTGTGTCCTTGATAGATATGTCCCTGTCAGGCAGAGAGGAAATGGCCGAGTGAGGGAACCATGGTTCACAAAAGAGGTGGAATGTCTTGTCAAGAAGAAGAAGGAAGCGTATGTTAGGTTGAGAAAACAAGGTTCAGTTGGCTCAATGGAGGGTTACAAGTTAGCAAGAAATGAGCTGAAAAAGGGGCTTAGGAGAGCTAGGAGGGGGCATGAGAAGTCCTTGGCGGGTCGGATCAAGGAAAACCCCAAGGCTTTTTACTCTTATGTGAGGAATAAAAGAATGACCAGGGTGACGCTGGGGCCGGTCAAGGACGGCAGTGGGAATTTGTGCATGGAGTCAGAAGAGATAGGAGAGGTGATGAATGAATACTTTTCTTCGGTGTTCACCAAGGAGAGGGGCCATGTTTTTGAGGAAGAGATGGTGTCACAGGCTGATAGGCTGGAGGAAGTAGATGTTCGGAGGGAAGATGTACTAGCAATTTTGAATAAACTGAAAGATGATAAGTTCCTTGGGCCTGATGAAATATATCCTAGGATTCTTTGGGAGGCAAGGGATGAGATTGCAGAGCCTTTGGCATTGATCTTTGCGTCCTCACCGTCCATGGGGGTGGTGCCAGAGGACTGGAGAGTGGCGAATGTGGTTCCTCTGTTTAAGAAAGGGAATAGAAATGACCTGGTAATTATAGGCCGGTTAGTCTTACTTCGGTGGTTGGTAAGTTGATGGAAAAGGTCCTTAGGGATAGGATTTACGACCATTTAGAAAGATGCAGCTTAATCCGGGATAGTCAGCACGGATTTGTGAAGGGCAAGTCTTGCCTCTCAAATTTGATAGAATTTTTTGAGGAGGTAACTAAGTGTATAGATGAAGGTAGTGCAGTTGATGTCATATACATGGATTTTACTAAGACGTTTGATAAAGTCCCCCACGGTCGGCTTATGAAGAAAGTAAGGATGTGTGGGATAGAGGGAAGTTTGGCCGATTGGATAGGTAACTGGCTATCTGACAGAAGACAGAGGGTGGTGGTGGATGGAAAATTTTCGGACTGGAGGCAGGTTGCTAGCGGAGTGCCACAGGGTTCAGTGCTTGGTCCTCTGCTATTTGTAATTTTTATAAATGACTTGGAGGAGGGGGCTGAACGGTGGATCAGTAAATTTGCTGATGACACCAAGATTGGTGGAGTAGTGGATGAGGTGGAGGGCTGTTGTAGGTTGCAAAGAGATATAGATAGGATGCAGAGCTGGGCTGAAAAATGGCAAATGGAGTTTAACCCTGACAAATGCGAGGTGATTCATTTTGGTAGGACAAATTTAAATGTGGATTACAGGGTCAAAGGTAGGGTTCTGAAGGATGTGGAGGAACAGAGAGATCTTGGGGTTCATATCCATAGATCTCTGAAGGTTGCCACTCAAGTGGATAGAGCCGTGAAGAAGGCCTATAGTGTGTTGGCGTTCATTAACAGTGGGTTTGAGTTTAAGAGCCGTGGGGTTATGCTGCAACTGTACAGGACCTTGGTGAGACCACATTTGGAATATTGTGTGCAGTTCTGGTCACCTCACTACAAGAAGGATGTGGAAGCGCTGGAAAGAGTGCAAAGGAGATTTACCAGGATGCTGCCTGGTTTGGAGGGTAGGTCTTATGAGGAAAGGTTGAGGGAACTTGGGCTTTTCTGTTTGGAGCGGAGGAGGTTGAGAGGAGACTTGATAGAGGTTTATAAGATGATGAGGGGATAGATAGAGTGAACGTTCAAAGACTATTTCCTCGGGTGAATGGAGCGGTAACTCGGGGGCATAACTATAGGGTTCGTGGTGGGAGATATAGGAAGGATGTCCGAGGTAGGTTCTTTATGCAGAGAGTGGTTGGGGTGTGGAATGGACTGCCTGCAGGGATAGTGGAGTCAGAAACTTTAGGAACATTTAAGAAGCTATTGGATAGGCACATGGAGTACTTCGGGATGATAGGGAGGAAATAGCTTGATCTGTGTTTCAGACAAAGCTCGGCACAACATCGTGGGCTGAAGGGCCTGTTCTGTGCTGTACTGTTCTATGTTCTATTAGCAGCACGGGAATGTCCAGAATAGTCTTGGCAACAGATACACGTTGATTAGGCAGGACCGTCTGACTATAATGAGAAACATGAATCATTCAATGCTCAATCAAAATGTCCACAAGTTGCCATCGTGAAGTCAGTGTCATCAGAGAAGACAATTGAGAGACTGGGAGAAATCTTTCAGCAGATTTGGTTTCTCTGAGCAATTGGTGAGTGGTGATGGACCACAGTTTGTATCTCAATAATTTGAAAGCTTCTTGAAGGAAAGCTGAATAGAATATAATTGATCAGTACCATACCATCCTGCTCCAATCAGACTAGCAGTATTTTTTGTGCAAAGATGAATCAATCATTAAAGGCAACTAGGGAACAAGGTTCATTGGCCAAGTGTTTGAGTTCATTCCTGCTCATGCACAGAAGTACTCCTCACTCAAGATAAATGTTTCTCTGGCGTTACTGATTAAACGACAATTATGTACAGCATTCAACTTATTAAAACCACCAAAGGTTAAACCAATTGTCCAGAAAAAGCATCAGAATCAGATCGTATAGTGGAAAAACATAACAAAACACCGTGCCTTCTGCCAGAAGTTCTGGCAAGAAGCTATACTACAAGAGAAAAATGGATTGCTGCCATGATCATAGCACAGACCGGATCTGTGTGCGACTCCATTCAAACCCAAGACCATGACATCTGGAGGAGGCACGTGGATCAACTATTTGCTGGGAGAACCAATCCATTTGGAGCAGAACCTGCAGAAATCTAACTGTCCCAAGCAATGAGCTGGGCCATCCCGAAAACCTGACATAGAACCGATTGCGGGAAAAGGCATCTCAATTACAAATCTATCACCAAATCAACCTCAAATTGCACAGCCAGGGACCCGGCTTCGATTCCTGGCTTGGGTCACTGTGCGGAGTTTACACATTCTCCCCGTGTCTGTGTGGGTTTCCTCCAGGTGCTCTGATTTCCTCCCACAGTGCGAAAGACGTGCTGGTTAGGTTCATTGACCCGAACAGATGCCGGAGTGTGGTGACTCAGGGATTTTCACAGTAATTTCATTGCAGTGTTAATGTAAGCCAACTTGTGATACTAATAAATAAACTTTAAAACAGTGGTTACAGCAATTGCTAAGAAGCAGATCTCTGAGGTTCACCGACAACCATTCAGAGAACCACGATCTCTAAACCGTCTGACTTACTGACGTCGTCGGAAATGATGTCATCGATCGTTTGCGTGGATAACTGTACAAAATAGGGTTACAGCCTGTACAAAGAACAAAGAAAATTACAGCACTCCAAGCCTGCACCGACCATGCTGACTGACTGAACTAAAACCCCCCTATCCTTCTGGGGACCATATCCCTCCATTAAAGAAGCCATCCCCTACGGACAAGCCCTCCGTATACACAGGATCTGCTCAGATGAGGAGGATCGCAACAAACACCTACAGACGCTGAAAGACGCCCTCATAAGAACAGGATATGGCGCTCGACTCATCGATCGACAGTTCCGACGCGCCACAGCGAAAAACCACACCGACCTCCTCAGAAGACAAACATGGGACACGCCAGACAGAGTACCCTTCGTCGTCCAGTACTTCCCCGAAGCGGAGAAGCTATGACATCTTCTCCGGAGCCTTCAACATGTTATCGATGGAGACGAACATCTCGCTAAGGCCATTCCCACACCCCCACTTCTTGCCTTCAAACAACCGCACAACCTCAAGCAGACCATTGTCCGCAGCAAACTACCCAGCCTTCAGGAGAACAGTGACCACGACACCACATAACCCTGCCACAGCAACCTCTGCAAGACGTGCCGGAGCATCGACATGGATGCCATCATCTCACGTGAGAACACCATCTACCAGGTACACGGTACATACTCTTGCGATTCGGCCAATGTTGTCTACCTGATACGCTGCAGGAAAGGATGTCCCGAGGCATGGTACATTGGGGAAACCATGCAGATGCTACGACAACGGGTGTATGAACACCGCTCGACAATCACCAGGCAAGAGTGTTCTCTTCCTGTTGGGGAACACTTCAGCAGTCACGGGCATTCAGCCTCTGATCTTCGGGTAAGCGTTCTCCAAGGCGGCCTTCACGACACACGACAACACAGAACTGCTGAGCAGAAACTGATAGCCAAGTTCCGCACACATGACGATGGCCTCAACCGAGATCTTGGGTTCACGTATCTGTAACCCCCACGACTTGCCTGGGCTTGCAAAATCTCACTAACTGTCGTGGCTGGAGACAATACACACCTCTTTAACCTGTGCTTTTAACCCTCTCTCCACTCACATTGTCTGTACCTTTAAGACTTGATTACCTGTTAAGACTCGCATTCCAACCATTATCTTGTAAATTGAGTTTGTGTCTATATATGTCCTGTTTGTGAAACACAGCTCCTCACTCATTTGATGAAGGAGCAGTGCTCTGAAAGCTTGTGCGACCAAATAAACCTGTTGGACTTTGGTGTTGTGAGACTTCTTACTGTGCTGACCCCAATCCAACCCTGGCATCTCCACATCATGACCTCCCCTGTAAGGACAAAAACAAAAGGTAGAAAAGAGAATAAGAAGAGTGATGGGCAGAGAAACCAAGGACAAAGTCCAAACAGCGCTATAGAGAAAAATATTGGGAGCAAGGCAAACAGTGTTAAAAAGACAAGCTTAAAGGCTCTGCGTCTTAATGCGCGGAGCATTTGCAATAAAGTGGATGAACTAATCGCGCTGATAGATACAACCGGGTATGATATAATTGGGATGACGGAGACATGGCTGCAGGGTGACCAGGGGTGGGAATTGAATGTCCCAGGGTATTCAATAATTAGGAAGAACAGGCATAAAGGAAAAGGCGGTGGAGTGGCACTGCTGGTTAAAGAGGAAATTAACACAATAGTGAGGAAGGTTAATCACTCTGACAACACAGAGTCTCTATAGGTAGAGTTGCGAAATACCAAAGGGAAAAAACATCAGTGGATGTCACATATAGACCCCCAAACTGCAGTGGTGATGTTGGGAATGGCATTAAACACAAAATTAGAGATGCATGTGATAAGGAAATGTCAGTGATCATGGGTGATTTTAATCTGCACATAGATTGGGCAAATCAAATTAGCCACAATGCTGTAGAGGAGGAATTCCTGGAGTGTATACGGGATGGTTTTCTTGACCAATATGTGGAGGAACCAACCAGAGAGCAGGCCATCTTAGACTGGGTTCTGTGTAATGAGAAGGGAATCATTGCCAATCTAGTTGTATGAGACACCTTGGGGCTGAGCGACCATAACATGATAGAGGTGGAGAGTGAAGATATAGAATAGATATAAAACAGTACAGCACAGAACAGGCCCTTGGGCCCACGATGTTGTGCCGAGCTTTATCTGAAACCAAGATCAAGCTATCCCACTCCCTATCATCCTGGTGTGCTCCATGTACCTATCCAATAACTGCTTAAATGTTCCTAAAGTGTCTGACTCCACTATCACTGCAGGCAGTCCATTCCACACCCCAACCACTCTCTGCGTAAAGACCCTACCTCTGATATCCTTCCGATATCTCCCACCATGAACCCTATAGTTATGCCCCCTTGTAATAGCTCCATCCACCCGAGGGAATAGTCTTTGAACGTTCACGCTATCTATCCCCTTCTTCATTTTATAAACCTCTATTAAGTCTCCCCTCAACCTCCTCCACTCCAGAGAGAACAGCCCTAGCTCCCTCATCCTTTCCTCATAAGACTACCCTCCAAACCAGGCAGCACCCTGGTAAATCTCCTTTGCACTCTTTCCAGTGCTTCCACATCCTCCTTATAGTGAGGTGACCAGAACTGCACACAATATTCCAAATGTGGTCTCACCAAG
Organism: Mustelus asterias; assembly: GCF_964213995.1. NCBI lineage: Eukaryota > Metazoa > Chordata > Chondrichthyes > Carcharhiniformes > Triakidae > Mustelus > Mustelus asterias. The sequence continues at coordinate 874,115 of NC_135809.1, forward strand.
GTCCTGTACAGTTGCAGCATAACCCCACGGCTCTTAAACTCCAGCCCCCTGTTAATAAGCGCTAACACACTATAGGCCTTCTTCACAGCTCTATCCACTTGAGTGGCAACCTTCAGAGATCTGTGGATATGGACCCCAAGATCTCTCTGTTCCTCCACAGTCTTCAGAACCCTACCTTTGACCCTGTAATCCGCATTTAAATTAGTCCTACCAAAATGAATCACCTCACATTTATCAGGGTTAAACTCCATTTGCCATTTTTCAGCCCAGCTTTGCATCCTATCTATGTCTCTTTGCAGCCTACAACAGCCCTCCACCTCATCCACTACTCCACCAATCTTGGTGTCATCAGCAAATTTACTGATCCATCCTTCAGCCCCCTCCTCTAGGTCAAAGAACAAAGAACAGTACAGCACAGGAAACAGGCCCTTCGGCCCTCCAAGCCTGTGCTGCCCCTTGGTCCAACTAGACCAATCGTTTGTATCCCTCATTAGTCATTAATAAAAATCACAAATAGCAGAGGACCAAGCACTGATCCCTGTGGCACTCCGCTAGCAACCTGCTTCCAGTCCGAAAATTTTCCATCCACCACCACCCTCTGTCTTTGATCAGATAGCCAGTTACCTATCCAATCTGCCAACTTTCCCTCTATCCCACACCTCCTTGCCTTCATCATAAGCCGACCATGGGGGACCTTATCAAACGCCTCACTAAAATCCATGTATACGATATCAACTGCCCTACCTTCATCAACACACTTAGTTACCTCCTCAAAAAATTCAATCAAATTTGTGAGGCACGACTTGCCCTTCACAAATCCGTGGTGACTATCCCGGATTAATCCGCATCTTCCTAAATGGTCGTAAATCCCATCCCTAAGGACCTTTTCCATCAACTTACCAACCACCGAAGTAAGACTAACCGGCCTATAATTACCAGGGTCATTTCTATTCTATATATATATATGAAGTAGTTGATTCAGAGACTAGGGTGCTGAATCTTAATAAAGGAAACTATGAGGATATGAGGTGTGAGTTGGATGGACAATGGCAAACATTCAAGAAACGCATAGCGGAACTGCAGCAACTGTTTATTCCTGTCTTGCACAAAAGCAAAATGGGTAAGAGGGCCAATCCGTGGCTTACAAACGAACTTAGAGAGAGTATTCGATATAGGGAAGAATAATACAGATTGGCCAAGATAAATAATAGGTCTGAGGATAGGGAGCAGTTTAGAATTCAGCAAATAAGGACCAAGGGATTGATTAAGATGGGGAAATACAGTACGAAAGTAAGCTTGCAGGGAACAGAAAGACTGACACTGAGTTTCTATCGATATGTGAAGAGAAAGAGGTTGGTGAAGACAAATATAGGTCCCCTACAGACTGAAATGGGGAAATGTATAAAAGGGGACAAAGAAATGGCCGAGAAACTGAATACGTACTTTGGTTCTGTCTTCACAAAAGAGGACCCAAATCAGATGCCAGAAATGTTGGAGAATGCAAGATTTAGTGAGAGGGAAGAACTGAGGGAGATCAATATTAGTAGAGAAATGGTACTGGGAAAGATGATGGGATTGAAGGTGGATAAATCCCCAGGGCCTGATACTCTATATCCCAGAGTATTTAAGGAAGTGGCTGTCGAAATAGTGGATGCATTGGTGGTCATCTTCCAGGAATCAATAGACTCTGGAACAGTCGCTGCAGATTGGAGGGTAGCGATGTCACTCCAATATTTAAAAAGGGAGGTAGAGAGAAAACAGGGAATCATAAACCAGTAAGCTTAACATCGATAATGGGGAAAATTCTTGAATCCATTATCAAGGACTTCATAGCGGAGCATTTAGAAAGCAGTGGCAGGATCAGACAGAGTCAGCATGGATTTATGAAGGGGAAATCATGCTTGACAAATCTGTTGGAATTCGTTGAAGATGTAACTAGTAGAGTTGACAAGGGGGAACCAGTCGATGTGGTATATTTGGACTTTCGGAAAGCATTTGACAAAGTCCCGCACAAGAGATTATCGTACAAGATTAAAGTGCATGGGATTGGGGAAGTGTATTGAGGTGGATAGACCACTGGTTGGCAGAGAGGAGACAGAGAGTAGGAATTAATGGGTGATTTTCAAATTGGCAGGCAGTAACTAGTGGGCTGCCACACTATCGGAGCTGTTCACATTATATATTAATGATTTGGATGAGGGAACAAAATGTAACATCTCAAAGTTTGCAGATGATACCAAGTTGGGTGGGAGGGTGAACTGTGATGAGGATGCAGAGATCCTTCAGAATGATCTGGACAGGTTGGGTGAGTGGGCAAATCAATGGCAGATGCAGTATAATTTGGAAAAATGTGAGGTTATTCACTTTGGAAGCAAAATCAAGAAGGCAGATTACTATCTGAATAACTATAAATTGGGAGAGGAGAGTGTGCAGCAGGATCTGGGTGTCCTTGTGCACCAGTCACTGAAGGTAAGCATGCAGGTGCAGCAGGCAGTAAAGAAGGCAAATGGCATGCTGGCCTTCATTGTGAGAGGTTTTGAATACAGGAGCAGGGATATGTTGTTGCAACTATACAGGACCTTGGTGAGGCCACACCTAGAGTATTGTGTGCAGTTTTGGTCTCCTTTTTTGAGGAAGGATGTTCTTGCTCTCAAGCGAGAGCAGCGAAGGTTTACCAGGCTGATTCCAGGGATGGCAGGATTGATGTGTGAGGAGAGATTGACTAGGTTAGGATTGTTTTCACTGGAGTTCAAATAAATGAGGATGGATCTCAGAGACTTTTGAAATGGTAACAGGCCGAGACAGGGTAGATGCAGGGAAGATATTCCCAATGGTGGTGGAGTCCAGAACCAGGGGTCACAGTGTGAGGATTTGGGGTAGACCATTTAAGACAGGGGTGAGGAGACATTTCTTCACCCAAAGACTGGTGACCCTGTGGAACTCATTATCACAGGAAGTAGTTGATGCCAAAACATTGAATGCATTCAAGAGGCGGCTGGATATAGCACTTGGGGCAAGTGGGATCAAAGGTTATGGGGAAAAAGCAGGATTAGGCCATTGATTTGGATGATCAGCCATGATCTTAATGAAGGGCGGAGCAGGCTCGAAGGGCCAAATGTCCTGCTCCTATCTTCTATGTTTCTATGTTAAAGTACTCATTTAATACGTCACCCATTTCCTCTGGCTCCACGAATAGATTCCCTCTTTCCTCTCCCTGGCAACCGTCTTGCTCTTTATCTTTGTATGAAAAGCCTTGGGATTTTCCTTAATCCTGCTGGCCAATGACTTTTTGTGACCCCTTCGAGCCTCCTTACTCCTTAAGTAAGGAGGGCTAAAAGTACTGAACACATCTCCTTAATAAAGCTCCTTGGTTTGTCAAACCTCTGTGGCCTCCTAACATCAATCGTGCAAACACCACAAGGGGGTTGTTAGGGTCTCTTAAGAGATGACAAGGTGTCAGGTTCTGCAAAACTGCCATCTTCGCTCTTACTGTTCGAGAGTCACAGACACAGATTTAACATTTAAAGTTTATTTATTAGTGTCACAAGTAGGCTTACATTAACACTGCAATGAAGTTACTGTGAAAATCCCCCAGTCGTTACACTCTGGCGCCTGTTCGGGTACACTGAGGGAGAATTTAGCATGGCCAATGCACCAAACCCCCATATCTTTAGACTGTGGGAGGAAACTGGAGCACCCAGAGGCAACCCATGCAGACACGGGGAGAATGTGCAAACTCCACACAGACAGTGACCAAGCCGGGAATCGAACCCGGGCCTCTGGCGCTGAGGCAGCAGTGCTAATCACTGTGTCATTGTGCCACTCCTAAGCTTCAGCTTCCGGGTTTTTAAATCTTCGAAATTAGCCGTGATGATAACTTCTACAACAATGTAAGAGCGAGGTCTTGGCGCCTAACGATAGATTGCAAGTAAGGCCTCAGTTTTGATGCATTTGGCACTCCACTAGTCACAGCTTGCCAACTTGCAAATGTCCGTTTATCCCTTACTCTGCCAATCCTCCATCCATGCCAACTGAAGTTGCAGTTGTTCGGTATTATTCTGAACACGGTCTCTACAAAATCGTTCTTTTTCTCAATTCTGGCACGTAACCAGGCCATTCTGTCCATCACAGCTGCTGTTGTATTTTTCGAAATGAACTACCTCATCCCATTCTCTGATCACTATTTACATTCGTTCATATTCCTTTTTTTCAACAACAGTGTAATTCACTTTTAAAATGTATTTATGTTTAACACTGGTTCATAACAGAAAATTCCATATCCCAATTGCCTTGTGTGTGAGGATTATTTTTTTAAACCTCCACTTTCTCCAGTCTCTTAGCGAGTATAAGCTGAGCCGTGAGGTTGGAAGATGTGCAGAGGCAAGAATCAGCGAGACCATCAGAATGGTCTCATGGGCACACGAGCGGCGCAGGCTTGGAGGGCTGAAGGGCCTGTTCCTGTGCTGTACTGTTCTTTGTTCTTTGTTCTCTTTGAGTCCTGAGGAAGATTTAACCAAAACCGATTGTATTTATTATCATCATTGTCACCTCCTCCCAACTTCAGAAGATGTTATCCACAACATCATTTTTTATTGGTTTCCCTTTCCTCAATCTGAAGCAGATGTCAACCTCTCCTGCAGAACTTGATTTTATTTTCTCCCCAAACTTCCCATGGTACAGTTCAGTTACCAGATTGACAGGTAACGTGCTGTGATCCATGGCTGGCTGACTGATTCCAGCTGCAGTGCGTTAGCTCAGCATCAAAGTGCCTCATTAACACACACTGGTGCTGTAATGCCCCCAGGGTATGACAGTTCAGAACGGGGTGAGAAGCATGCCTCATGCACACAGCTCACACGTGTGAAATTCTCATTGGGTGGGGACTGAGTTGAAGCTCAAACTCTGGGATTAGATCAAAACAAAGGCTATGGGGATGGATAACCTATGTAAGATAAATGTCTTGCCATTTTTAACATTTAAGTGGTCCATTTCATGGTTAAACTCAGAGGATTTGTGTTGAAATTATGTAATTGTAATCATGACTAACACCAAGTCTTGTTCTCTCACCCTTCTGCTCATAGACAATCAGTGCCTTCAGGACTTGATTTTATAATTTCCATTCTTATTTACAAATCCCACCATGGCCTCAATGCCATCACCATCCAGCCTCACAGCCCTCCAAATCTCCGCACTCCTTCAGTCCTGACCTCTTGCTCATTCTTGATTTTAATTCAGGAATTTAGTTGCTGAAGCGCGAAGCTCTGGATTTTGTCGGCCCCTCTACCATTCAAAAAAACCCTCTGCAGCACTCAAGGTGCCTTGATTAAACCTGGTTCTTTGTGTAAGTTTTTGGTGCTACGCCTGTTGAGACTTTGCCAGTCTGAAGCAAACATATAAAGATGTGGACAGAAAGAAACCCAATGTTATCAAAAGTTAAGATGATGATGATGCAAGGGTGGCGATATAAAGGTCAGAGCTGTTTAAACCCGACCAACACAGAAGGACAGAGATAACACAGTCCTCACATATTCTGGGGGGCTCGGGGTATCATCCCACCCCCAAGGAAGACTACTTATTACATGAATTTCGTGACTCACATCAGGGACAAAGCAGGATGAAAGCACTAGCCAGAAGTTAGTTTTGGTGGCTGTTCGGTCACCAATGTCGGACACTGCCTCAGTTGTGAAGCCCAAAGGGATTTCTGCCACCAGCGACTGTGCATCCTTGGGAGTGGCCTGGTAGACCCTGGACAAGAATATATATCGGCTTTACAGGATAATTTATAGAACATAATGTTTCTTATACTAGTGGACACACAATCTAAGTGGTTGGATGCCCAGTTAGAGTCAGAGGTTTACAGCATGAAAACAGACCGTTCTGCCCAATTTGTCCATGCTGCCCAGCTTTTCCCATTAAGCTAGTCCCAATTGCCCGCATTAGGCCCATATCCGTCTATACCCATCTTACCCATGTAACTGTCTAAGTGCTTTTTAAAAGACAAAATTGTACCCACTTCTACTACTTAGAAGGGGCGGCATGCTAGCATAGTGGTTAGCATTGCTGTTTCACAGCGCCAGGGACCCGGGTTTGATTCCCGGCTTGGGTCACTGTGTGTGGAGTTTGCACGTTCTCCCTGTGTCTGCGTGAGTTTCCTCCGGGTGCTCCGGCTCCCTCCCATATTCTGAAAGATGTGCTGGTTAGGTGCTTTGATCCGAACAGGCGCCGGACTGTGGCGACTAGAGGAATTTCACAGTAACTTCATTGCAGTGTTAATGTAAGCCTTACTTGTGACTAATAAATAAACTTTTAACTTTACTACCTCTGACAGCTCATTCCAGACACTCACCACCCTCTCTGTGAAAAAATTGCCCCTCTGGACCCTTTTGTATCTCTCCCCTCTCACCTTAAACCTACGCTCTCTAGTTTTAGACTCCCGTACCTTTGGGAAAAGATGTTGACTATCTACCTTATCTATGCCCCTCATTTTTTTATAGACCTCTATTAGATCACCCCTAAGCCGCCTCCACTTCAGGGAAAATAGTCCCAGTTTATCCAGCCTCTCTTATAACTGAAACCATCAACTCCCGGTAGCATCCTAGTAAATCTTTTCTGCACTCTTTCCAGTTTAATATTCTTTCTATAATAGAATGACCAGAACTGTATAAGTATTCCAAGTGTGGCCTTACCAATGGGCCACGGTAGCACAGTGGTTAGCACTGCTGCTTCACAGCTCCAGAGACCTGGGTTCGATTCCCGGCTTGGGTCACTGTCTGTGTGGAGTTTGCACATTCTCCTCGTGTCTGCGTGGGTTTCCTCTGGGTGCTCCGGTTTCCTCCCACAGTCCAAAGATGTGCGGGTTAGGTTGATTGGCCATGCTAAAATTACTCAGTGTCCTGAGATGCGTAGGTTAGAGGGATTAGCGGGTAAATATGTGGGGATATGGGGGTAGGGCCTGGGTGGGATTGTGGTCGGTGCAGACTCGATGGGCCAAATGACCTCTTTCTGCACTGTAGGGTTTCTATGATTCTATGAATGTCTTGCTCATATGTTCGAAGTGGTGCAGGACAGAGGGAGAGATTCTCAGCAGGAGTACTGAGGGTGAGTAAAGTGCTGTGATTTATTTATTTAATCCGTTTTTTCGCGGGCTTTTTTCAAGGGTTGAAACTAAAGGAAGTGCGAGTAGGCTGCAGGGGATTCTGGGAGATTGTGTTTTTTACTATAAAAGTCACTCTATACAGCGGGCAGCGTCGGGAGCGGGCAGCTTAGTGAGTGGGAAGCTGAGTGAAAGCTATAAGGGCTTTGGCTCACAGGGCTTAGGCAGAAAGGGCGAGCAGGGGTGAGTTTAATTCATTTTTGTTGTTTCTACCTGGTTCTGGCAAGTTATCTAGAGGGGATGGGTGTGCAGGCAGTGCAATGTTCCTCTTGCACTATGTTTGAAGTGAGGAAAGACATCAGTGTCCCTGCTGATTACAGCTGTGGGAAGTGCACCTATCTGCAGCTCCTCCAAAACCGTGTTAGGGAACTGGAGCTGGAGTTGGATGAACTTCGGATCATTAGGGACGCAGAGGTGGCCATAGACAAAAGCTTTAGGGTTACAGTTACTCTGAGGAATGAAAACAGATGGGTAACGGTGAGAGGGGCTGGGAGGAAGCAGTCAGTGCAGGGATCCCCTGTGGTCGTTCCCCTTAGCAACAAGTATTCCGCTTTGGATACGGTTGAGGGGGACGACATACCAGTGGTGAGCCGCAGTGAGAGGATCTCCAGCACTGTGTCCGTCTCTGTGGCTCGGGAGGGTAAGGGGCAGAGCGGGAGGGCAATAGTTATTGGGGACTTGTTAGTTAGAGGAATAGATAGGAGGTTCTGTGGCAGCAAAAGAGACTCACGGATGGTATGTTGCTGACCGGATGCCAGGATCCGTGACGTCTCGGACCGTGTTTTCCGGATTCTTAACGGGGAGGGGAAACAGTCACAAGTCGTGGTACACATTGGTACCAACGACATAGGTAAGAGAAGGGACGGCGATTTAAAACCGGAATTTCGGGAGCTGGGCTGGAAGCTGAGAGCCAAGTCAAAACATGTGGTCATGTCTGGTACGTTACCGGTGCCACGTGATAGCGAGTTGAGGAACAGGGAGAGAGTGCACTTAAACATGTGGTTGCAGGGATGGTGCAGGAGGGAGGGTTTCAGATACGTCGATAATTGGAACACATTCTGGGGAAGGTGGGACCTGTACAAACAGGACGGGGTGCACCTGAACCAGAGGGGCACCAATATCCTAGGAGGGAAATTTGTTACGGCTCTTCAGGGGGGTTTAAACTAATTTGTCAGGGGAGTGGGAAAAGGAGTTGTAGTCCAGGAGTCAGTGTTGAGGGTGGTGAGGTATTGGGGAAGGTATCAGGGTCAAGGGTGGGTACCAGTAGACAGGAAGGTGGGTTGAAGTGTGTCTACTTCAATGCAAGGAGCATCCGGAACAAGGTAGATGAACTTGGGGCGTGGATTGGTACTTGGGACTACGATGTTGTGGCCATTACGGAGACGTGGGTAGAACAAGGACAGGAATGGTTGTTGGACGTTCCGGGGTATAGATGTTTCAGTAAGTGCAGGGAAGCTGGTAAAAGAGGTGGAGGAGTAGCATTGTTAATCAAGGATAGTTTAACGGCTGCGGAAAGGCACTTCGAGGGGGATCTGCATACTGAGGTAATATGGGCTGAAGTTAGAAACAGGAAAGGAGCAGTCACGTTGTTAGGAGTTTACTATAGGCCCCCAAATAGTAATAGAGATGTGGAGGAAGAAATTGCTAAGCAGATTATGGATATGTGTGGGGGTCACAGGGTAGTTGTCATGGGGGACTTTAACTTTCCAAATATTGATTGGAGCCTTTGTAGGTCAAATAGTTCGGATGGGGCAGTTTTTGTGCAGTGTGCGCAGGAGGGTTTCCTGACACAATATGTGGATAGGCCGACAAGAGGTGAGGCCACATTGGATTTGGTACTGGGAAATGAACCGGGCCAAGTGTTAGATTTGGTTGTGGGAGAGCACTTTGGAGATAGTGACCACAATTCGGTGTCTTTTGTTATTGCAATGGAGAGGGATAGGGCCGTACGGCAGGGCAAGGTTAACAATTGGGGGAGAGGTAATTATGATGCGATTAGGCAAGAATTAGGGGGCATAAGATGGGAACAGAAACTGTCAGGGAAAGGCACTTAATGAAAAGTGGAACTTTTTCAAGGAACAAATACTGGGTGTCCTTGATAGGTATGTCCCTGTCAGACAGGGAGGAAATGGCCGAGTGAGGGAACCATGGTTCACGAAAGAGGTGGAATATCTTGTGAAAAGGAAGAGGGAAGCTTATGTAGGGATGAGGAAACAAGGTTCAGATGGCTCGATTGAGGGTTACAAGTTAGCAAGGAATGAGCTGAAAAAGGGGCTTAGGAGAGCTGGGAGGGGACATGAGAAGTCCTTGGCGGGTCGGACCAAGGAAAACCCCAAGGCTTTTTACACTAATGTGAGGAATAAAAGAATGACCAGGGTGAGGTTAGGGCCGGTCAAGGACAGTAGTGGGAACTTGTGTATGGAGTCAGTAGAGACAGGCGAGGTGATGAATGAATACTTTTCCTTCAGTGTTCACCAAAGAGAGGGGCCATGTTTTTGAGGAAGAGAAGGTGTTACAGACTAATAGGCTGGAGGAAATAGATGTTCGGAGGGAGGATGTACTGGCAGTTTTGAATAAACTGAAGGTCGATAAGTCCCCTGGGCCTGATGAAATATATCCTAGGATTCTTTGGGAGGCAAGGGATGAGATTGCAGAGCCTTTGGCTTTGATCTTTGGGTCCTCGCTGTCCACGGGGATGGTGCCAGAGGACTGGAGAGTGGCGAATGTTGTTCCTCTGTGTAAGAAAGGGAATAGAAATGACCCTGGTAATTATAGACCGGTTAGTCTTACTTCGGTGGTTGGTAAATTGATGGAAAAGGTCCTTAGGGATGGGATTTACGACCATTTAGAAAGATGCGGATTAATCCGGGATAGTCAGCACGGATTTGTGAAGGGCAAGTCGTGCCTCACAAATTTGATAGAATGTTTTGAGGAGGTAACTAAGTGTGTTGATGAAGGTAGGGCAGTTGATGTCATATACATGGATTTTAGTAAGGCGTTTGATAAGGTCCCCCATGGTCGGCTTATGATGAAAGTAAGGAGGTGTGGGATAGAGGGAAAGTTGGCCGATTGGATAGGTAACTGGCTATCTGATCGAAGACAGAGGGTGGTGGTGGATGGAAAATGTTCGGACCGCAGGGCTCTGTACTGGGACCTCTGCTATTTGTGATATATATAAATGATTTGGAAGAAGGTGTAACTGGTGTAATCAGCAAGTTTGCGGATGACACGAAGATGGCTGGAATTGCGGATAGCGAAGAGCATTGTCGGGCAATACAGCAGGATATAGATAGGCTGGAAAATTGGGCGGAGAGGTGGCAGATGGAATTTAATCCGGATAAATGCGAAGTGATGCATTTTGGAAGAAATAATGTAGGGAGGAGTTATACAATAAATGGCAGAGTCATCAGGAGTATAGAAACACAGAGGGACCTAGGTGTGCAAGTCCACAAATCCTTGAAGGTGGCAACACAGGTGGAGAAGGTGGTGAAGAAGGCATATGGTATGCTTGCCTTTATAGGACTGGGTATAGAGTATAAAAGCTGGAGTCTGATGATGCAGCTGTATAGAACGCTGGTTAGGCCACATTTGGAGTACTGCGTCCAGTTCTGGTCGCCGCACTACCAGAAGGACGTGGAGGCATTGGAGAGAGTGCAGAGAAGGTTTACCAGGATGTTGCCTGGTATGGAGGGTCTTAGCTCTGAGGAGAGATTGGGTAGACTGGGGTTGTTCTCCTTGGAAAGACGGAGAATGAGGGGAGATCTAATAGAGGTATACAAGATTATGAAGGGTATAGATAGGGTGAACAGTGGGAAGCTTTTTCCCAGGTCGGAGGTGACGATCACGAGGGGTCACGGGCTCAAGCTGAGAGGGGCGAAGTATAACTCAGACATCAGAGGGACGTTTTTTACACAGAGGGTGGTGGGGGCCTGGAATGCGCTGCCAAGTAGGGTGGTGGAGGCAGGCACGCTGACATCGTTTAAGACTTACCTGGATAGTCACATGAGCAGCCTGGGAATGGAGGGATACAAACGATTGGTCTAGTTGGACCAAGGAGCGGCACAGGCTTGGAGGGCCGAAGGGCCTGTTTCCTGTGCTGTACTGTTCTTTGTTCTTTGTTCTTTGGAGGCAGGTTGCTAGTGGAGTACCACAGGGATCAGTGCTTGGTCCTCTGCTCTTTGTGATTTTTATTAATGACTTAGAGGAGGGGCTGAAGGGTGGATCAGTAAATTTGCTGATGACACCAAGATTGGTGGAGTAGTGGATGAGGTGGAGGGCTGTTGTTGGCTGCAAAGAGACATAGATAGGATGCAAAGCTGGGCTGAAAAATGGCAAATGGAGTTTAACCCTGATAAATGTGAGGTTATTCATTTTGGTAGGACTAATTTAAATGTGGATTGCAGGGTCAAAGGTAGGGTTCTGAAGACTGTGGAGGAACAGAGAGATCTTGGTGTCCATATCCACAGATCTCTAAAGGTTGCCACTCAAGTGGATAGAGCTGTGAAGAAGGCCTATAGTGTGTTAGCTTTTATTAACAGGGGGTTGGAGTTTAAGAGCCATGGGGTTATGCTGCAACTGAACAGGACCTTGGTGAGACCACATTTGGAATATTGTGTGCAGTTCTGGTCACCTCACTATGAGAAGGATGTGGAAGCGCTGGAAAGAGTGCAGAGGAGATTTACCAGGATGCTGCCTGGTTTGGAGGGTAGGTCTTATGAGGTAAGGTTGAGGGAGCTAGGGCTGTTCTCTCTGGAGCAGAGGAGGCTGAGGAGAGACTTAATAGAGGTTTATAAATGATGAAGGGGATAGATTGCGTGAACGTTCAAAGACTATTCCCTCGGGTGGATGGAGCTATTACAAGGGGGCATAACTGTGGGGTTCATGGTGGGAGATATAGGAAAGATATCAGAGGTAGGTTCTTTACGCAGAGAGTGGTTGGAGTGTGGAATGGACTGCCTGCAGTGATCGCGGAGTCAGACACTTTAGGAACATTTAAGCGGTTATTGGATAGGCACATGGAGCGCACCAGGATGATAGGGAGTGGGATAGCTTGATCTTGGTTTCAGATAAAGCTCGCCACCACATCGTGGGCCGAAGGGCCTGTTCTGTGCTGTACTGTTCTATGTTCTATGTTAACTTCAACAAGACGTCCCAACTCCTGTATTCAATGTTCTGACCAATGAATCCAAGCATGCTGAATGCTTTCTTCGCTACTCTGTCGACTTGTGACTCCACTTTCAAGAAGCTATGAATCTGCATTGTTGATTAATGATCTTGATACGATACTGAGGAAAGATATTAGCATCAATGAATGGAATCTGTGTAAAGAACAAAGAAAATTACAACACAGGAACAGGCCCTTCGGCCCTCCAAGCCTGCACCGACCATGCTGCCCAACTGAACTAAAACCCCCTACCCTTCCGGGGACCATATCCCTCTTTCCCATCCTTTTCATGTATTTGTCCAGACGCCCCTTAAAATTCACTATCGTATCTGCTTCCACTACCTCCCCCGGCAGTGAGTTCCAGGCACCCACCACCCTCTGTGTAAAAAAAACTTGCCTCGTACATCTCCTTTAAACCTTGCCCCTCGTACCTTAAACCTGTGCCCACTAGTAATTGCCTGTTGCACCCTCAACCTCCACTGTTCCAGTGAGAACAAACCAAGTTTCTCCAACCTCTCCTCATAGCTAATGTCCTTCATACCAGGACAACATCCTGGTAAATCTTTTCTGTACCCTCTCCAAAGCCTCCACATCCTTCTGGTAGTGTGGCGACCAGAATTGAACATTATATTCCAAATGCGGCCTAACTAAGGTTCTATGAAGCTGCAATATGACTTGCCAATTTTTAAACTCAATGCCCCGGCCGATGAAGACAAGCATGCTGTATACCTTCTTGACTACCTTCTCCACCTGCATTGCCACTTCCAGTGACCTGTGTACCTGTACACCCAGATCCCTTTGCCTATCAATACTCCGAAAGGTTCTGCCATTTTACTGTATATTTCCTATCTGTATTAGATCTTCTAAAATGCATTACCTCACAATTGTCCGGATTAAACTCCATCTGCCATCTCTCCGCCCAAGCCTCCAACCGATCTATACCCTGCTGTATCCTCTGATGGTCCTCATCGTTATCTGCAAATCCACCAACCTTTGTGTGGTTCGCAAACTTAATAATTAAACCAGTTACATTCTCCAAATCATTTATATATAGTAAAAACAGCAAAGGTCTCAGCACTGATCCCTGAGGAACGCCAATTGTCACAGCCCTCCATTCAGAAACGCACCCTTCCACTACTACCCTCTGTCTTCTATGACCGAGCCAGTCTTGTATCCACCTTGCCAGCTCACCCCAAAACCCCTGTGACTTCACCTTCTGCACCAGTATGGGTTGAGTTAAGAAACAACAAGGGGCAAAAAATATTGATGGGGGTGGTATACAGACCACCAAACTGTATTGGTAATGTTGTGGTAATTATACGGGAAATCAGAGATGTATGTGTTAAAGGAGCACTTGTGATTATGGGCGGCTTTAATCTGCATATAGATTGGGAGAGCCAAATTAGTCATAGTACAATAGAGGAGGAATTTCTGGAGTGCATACAGGATGGCTTTCTGGAGCAATACGCTGAGGAACCAACAAGGGAGCCGGCCATCTTGGACTGGGTGTTTTGCAATGAGAAAGGATTAGTTGACAATCTAGTTGAGAGAACCCTTGGGGACGAGTGACCATAATATAATAGAATTCTTTGTCAAGGTGGATAATGATGTCGTTGATTCTGAGACCAGGGTCCTGAATCTCAATAAAGGTAACTATGATGGTGTGAGACATGAATTGGCCATGATGGACTGGGAAACATTCCTGAAAGGAAAGACAGTGGACAGGCAATGGCAGGCATTTAAAGAACGATTAGGTGAACTCCAGAAGTTGTTTATTCTTGTTTGGCGCAAGAGTGGTAAGGGAATTGTGGCCAAACCATGGCTTACAAGGGAAATTAGTGATTGTATCAGATTCAAGGAAGAACCAAACAAATTGGAAGAAAAAGCAATAGGCCTGAAGATTGGGAGTAGTTTAAAATTCAGCAAAGGAGGACCAAAGGATTGATTAAGAAGGGAAAGATAGAGTATGAAAGTAAGATAATGGGGAACATAAAAACTGACTGTAAAAATTTCTATAGATATGTAAAGAGAAAAAGTTTGACAAAAATGAATGTAGACCCCTTACAGTCAGAAACAGAAGAATTCGTAATGGAATAAAGAAATTGCTGGGGAATTAACTTTGTACTTTAGTCATTACTTCAGTCGTCACAAAGGAAGACATGTGCCAGAAGTGCTGAGAGAAACATGTTTTTGGTGAGGAGCTGTAGGAAATCAGCATTAGTAGAGAAATGGTTTTTGGGAAATTGATGGGATTGAAGGTGGATAAATCTCCAGGTCCTGATGATCTTCATCCCAGAGTGGCCCTGGAAATAGTAGATCCATTGGTAGTTATTTTCCAAAAGTCTTTGGATTCTGGAATAATTCCTACAGATTGGAGGGTAGCTAATGTAAGCTTGCTGTTCAAAAAGGGAGATAGAGAGAAAACAGGGAACTATAGACTAGTGAGCCTAACGTCGGTACTGGGGAAGTTGCGAGAGTCTATTATCAAGGATTTTATAACTCAGCATTTAGAAAGCAGTGGTATAATCAGACAAAGTCAGCATGGATTTACAAAAGGGAAACATGCTTGACGAATCTATTGGAATTTTTTGAGAACTTAACGAGTAGAGTTGAACAAGGGGAACCAATGGATGTGGTTTATTTAGACTTCCAGAAGGCTTTCGACAAGGTCTCACCTAACAGACTACTATGTAAAGTTAAAGCACATGGGATTGCAGGTCCTTGAGATGGATAGAAAGCTGATTAGCAGATGGGAAGCAAACAGTTGTCATAAATACGAGAGGACACAGGTTTAAGGTGCTGGGGGGTAGGTACAGAGGAGATGTCAGGGGTAAGTTTTTCACTTAGAGGGTGGTGGGTGAGTGGAATCGGCTGACGTCGGTGGTGGTGGAGGCAAACTCGTTGGAGTCTTTTAAGAGACTTCTGGATGAGTACATGGGATTTAATGGGATTGAGGGCTATAGATAGGCCTCGAGGTGGGGATGTGATCGGCGCAACTTGTGGGCCGAAGGGCCTGTTTGTGCTGTGGCTTTCTATGTTCTATGTTCTAAATGGGTCTTTTTCTGATTGGCAGTCAGTGACTAGTGGAGTTGCGCAGGGATCTGTGCTGGGACCCCAACTGTTCACGTTATATATTAATGATTTGGAAGAGGGGATGGTATGTAAATCTCCAAATTTACGGATGATACAAAGTCGGGTGGGAGGGTGAGCTGTGAGGAGGATGCAGAGAAGCCATCCCCCTATGGAGAAGCCCTCCGTATGCACAGGATCGGCTCAGATGAGGAGGATGGCAACAGACACCTCCAGACGCTGAAAGATGTCCTCATAAGAACAGGATATGGCGGTCGACTCATGAATCAACAGTTCCGACGCGCCACAGCGAAAAACCGCACCGACCTCCTCAGAAGACAAACACGGGACACGGCGGACAGAGTACTCTTCGTCGTCCAGTACTTCCTGGAGCGGAGAAGCTACGACATCTTCTCCGGAGCCTTCAACATGTCATTGATGAAGACGAACATCTCGCCAAGGCCATCCCCACTTCTTGCCTTCAAACAACCGCACAACCTCAAACAGACCATTGTCCGCAGCAAACTACCCAGCCTTCAGGAGAACAGTGACCATGACACCACACAACCCTACCACAGCAACCTCTGCATGACGTGCCGGATCATCGACACGGATGCCATCATCTCACGTGAGAACACCATCCACCAGGTATATGGTACGTACACTTGCAACTCGGCCAACGTTGTCTACCTGATATGCTGCAGGAAAGGATGTCCCGAGGCATGGTACATTGGGGAGACCATGCAGACGCTACAACAATGGATGAATGAACACCGCTTGACAATCACCAGGCAAGAGTGTTCTCTTCCTGTTGGGGAACACTTCAACGGTCACGGGCATTCGGCCTCTGATCTTCGGGTAAGCGTTCTCCAAGGTGGCCTTCACGACACACGACAGCGCAGAGTCGCTGAGCAGAGACTGATAGCCAAGTTCCGCGCACATGAGGACGGCCTCAACCAGGATCTTGGGTTCATGTCACACTATCTGTAACCCCCACGACTTGCCTGGGCTTGCAAAATCTCACTAACTGTCCCGGCTGGAGACAATACACATCTCTTTAACCTGTGCTTAACCCTCTCTCCACTCACATTGTCTGTACCTTTAAGACTTGATTACCTGTAAAGACTCGCATTCCAGCCATTATTTTGTAAATTGAGTTTGTGTCTTTATATGCCCTGTTTGTGAACTGAAATCCCACTCACCTGACGAAGGAGCAGCGAGCGCTCCGAAAGCTAGTGGCTTTTGCTACCAAATAAACCTGTTGGACTTTAACCTGGTGTTGTGAGACTTCTTACTGTGTTTACCCCAGTCCAACGCCGGCATCGCCACATCATGTAAATGAAGAGACAGAGGAGGACCTGGACCTTGGGTTGATCAGTTTGCAGTCCGTGACCATCTGACCTGATTCCTCAGTCTAAGTGAGTGGGGAAGGGTCTGGCAGATGGAGTACAATGTTGGTAAATGGGAGGTCATCCATTTTGGTAGGAATAACAGCAAAATGGATTATTATTTAAATGGTAAAAAATTGCAGCATACTGCTGTGCAAATGGACCTGGGTGTCCTTGTGCAAGAATCACAAGGAGTTGGTTTGCAGATGCAGCAGGTAATTAAGAAGGCGCAAATGTAATTTTGTCCTTCATTGCTAGAGGGATGGAGTTTAAAAACAGTGAGGTTATGTTGCAGCTGTGTCGGGTGCTGGTGAGGTCACACCTGGAGTAGTGTGTACAGTTTTGGTCTCCTTACTTGAGAAAGGATATACCGGCACTGGAAGGGGTGCAGAGGAGATTCACTCGGTTGATTCTGGAGTTGAGAGGGTTGGTTTGTGAGGAGAGACTGAGTAGAATGGGGCTATACTCATTGAAATTCAGCAGAATGAGGGGAGATCTTATAGAAACATATAAGATTATGAAGGGAATCGATAAGATAGAAGCAGGAAAGTTGTTTCCACTGGCAGGTGAAACTAGAACTAGGGGGCATGGCCTCAAAATAAGGGGGAAGCAGATTTAGGACCGAGTTGAGGAGGAACTCCTTCACACAAAGGGTTGTGAATCTGTGGCATTCCCTGCCCAGTAAAGCAGATGAGGCTATCTCATTGAATGTTTGTAAGGCAAGAATAGATACATTTTTGAACAGTTAAGGAATTAAGGGTTATGGTGAGCGGGAGGGTAAGTGGAGCTGAGTCCATGAAAAGATCAGCCATGATCTTATTGAATGTCGGAGCAGACTCGAGAGGCCTGATGGCCTACTCCTGCTCCTAGTTCTTATGTTCATTTCCAGAGGATCCTGGCACAGAATCAAGACATTCTACCAAGGTGTGGAAGTCCCAGGACCGACTAAACTTATGCTGAGTTCACTGGGGTGTTCTCCTTGTATTTTGTAATTTGTTGACCTATGTTAGTCTTTTTGTTTCATTCGATTTGATTTGATTTATTATTGTCACATGTATTAACATACAGTGAAAAGTATTGTATCTTGCGTGCTATACAGACAAAACATACTGTTCATAGAGAAGGAAACGAGAGAGTGCAGAATGTAGTATTACAGTCATAGCTAGGGTGTAGAGAAAGATCAATTAATGCAAGATAAGTCCATTCAAAAGTCTGACAGCAGCAGGGAAGAAGCTGTTCTTGAGTCGGTTGGTACATGACCTCAGACTTTTGTATCATTTTCCCAAAGGAAGAAGATGGAAGAGAGAATGTCCGGGGTGCGTGGGGTCCTTAATTATGCTGGCTGCTTTGCCAAGGCAGCGGGAAGTGCAGACAGAGTCAATGGATGGGAGGCTGGTTTGTGTGATGGATTAGGCTACATTCACGACCTGTTGTAGTTCCTTGTGGTCTTGGGCAGAGCAGGAGCCATACCAAGCTGTGATACAACCAGAAAGGCTTGAAGGGCCGAATGGCCTATTGGTTTCTCTGTTTCTATGTAATTAAAAGCTCCTCTGCATTCATAAGTGAATTCAAGAGTTGGTGGGGAGAAAGAGTGTGAAGCCTTTAATGGTGAGTTCCCTGAGGGGATTTATTAAACATTCACTCCCTCTACCACTGACAAACAAGGGTAGCAGTATGTACCATCTACATTAAGATGCACTGCAGGAACTCATTAATGCTCCTTGGACAGCAGCTTCCAAATCCACGACCGTTGCCATCTACAAGGACAAAGGCATCAGAAATATGGGCACACCACCATCTGGAAGTTCCTCTTCAACCCACTCACCATCCTGACTGGGTAGTATGTTGCTGTTCCTTCACTATCGTTGGGTAACAGTATTGTGGGTGTATTTACACATTGGGCTGCAGCAGTTTAAGGGATGGGCAATAAATGTTGATCTAGCCAGCATGCCATAAATGAATTAAGGACTGTCCTATGAGGTTTGACTGGGCTGTACTAACTAGAGTTTGGAAGGATAAGAGGAGATCTGAAGTGTATAAAATTTTGACAGGGCTGAACAGACGAGGCGCAGGGAAGATGTTTTCCCTGGTGGGGGAATCTGGAACCAGTGGGGACAGTCTCAGGATACAGGGTAGACTATTTAGGACTGAGAGGAGGAAAATATCTTCACTCAAAATGTAGTGAACCTATGGAATTCTCTCTAAAGAAGGCTGTGGAGGCCACATCACTGAATTCAAGAAAGAGATAATTTTTTAGATTTTAATGGCATCGAGGGGTATGTGGAGAAAGCGGGAATATCGCATTGAGGTCGAAGATCAGCCATGATCATATTGTATGGCGGAGCAGGTTTGAAGGGCCGAATGGCCTACTTCTCCTGGTTTCTCTGTTTCTATGCAACTAAAAGCTCCTCTGCAAATACTGATTGTTTTCTATCCTTGAAACAATTCTTATCCCTTCCTAAGATCTACCTTAAATCCCCACAGCTTTCAGAACTTTTTCGTGTAGAAGTTTATCAAATGATATCTGGAAGGTTTGGTACAGCACCTTTGTGATTTAACTTCCTTTAAGAAGGAGTGGGTCAAGCAGGAATTTTTCCTTCTGAATCAGTTAACAACTGTTAATTTGAGTTATTATTGCGCTGGTAATCTATGTTTACACCTGATATCAGATTTATGTGGTTTTGCACAGGATTGAAGGAGATTAATGATTTCTAGTTCCCTCTGTTTGAATTGCCTCGCTTTTAAAATGAGACATTATATTGGCCACATTCCAATCCACTGGTACCTCCCTGGTGTCTAATGTCTTCCTCATAATGCTTGTTGATACCTCACTGATGGTTTTGTTTAGGGCTCTGGGATAAATCACAGTATATCCCTGGAGATTTATTGTTTTTATCTTTCTAGGTCCATTTCATCTCCATCAGTCATTAATTTTACCTGGATGACTGTTTCAGGGGAAGTGTGTTCCTCATATTCTCCCTTGTGAATACCTACAGTGAACTGTCATTCAGAATGTTGATAAGAACAAAGAGCAGTACAGCACAGGAACAGGCCCTTCGGCCCTCCCAGCCTGTGCCAATCATGATGCCCAAACTAAAGTTAAAACAAAATCTTCTTACTCGGTCCGAATCCCTCTATTCCCTCCCTATTCATGCACCCATCCAGATGCCTATTAAATGTTGCTAATGTGCCTGCTTCCACCACCTCCTCTGGCAGCGCATTCCAGGCACCCACCACTCTCTGCATGAAAAACTTCCCCTGCAGACCTCCCTTAAACTTTCACCCTCCCACCTTGAACCTGTGCCCCGTTGTAATGGAAAAGGGTGGTTGGGGGGTGGGGGGGGGGGGGGGGGGGGTCAGTCCTGGTTTCACCCTTAGTTTCATGACTGTCTCCTGATTTTATGGTTCTCACCCAGTCTCTGACTGACTTAACATTTGAAATACAGAAATAGTTCACTGTTAACCATTATGCCTTTATTCCCTTGGGCTCTCAAATCTTTTAGCAGACTTCTGCATGTTCTTTAATTTACCCTCATAAACTCCATCCCTTCCCTTTGTGTATAGTGACTTTGGGCATGTGTTTGTCCTTCATGCTGAACACTGAACCTTTTTAAAGCTGCTCATTTGCCCTGAGCTGATGTGCTGTTAAACCATCTTCTCCAATCAATTTCCTTGTGCAGTTCTTCCATTTTTTCTTTTAAATTATTGCTTTTAAAGCTGTGCACATGATTCCTCACCTTTAGTATCTCCAAAGCGCATTGTCATTAATCATTTCGTGCTCAATGTTTGCAAGGAGTGCCAAGACATAAGGTCTGGGTCACTTACACTGATCAGGTCGACATGAACATTACCTCTTGTATTTCTGGCACACTGGACCATGACGCAATTGTGTATTACGTTAACCAACTCCGGTCTCTGGATAACTTGGAGTTTTACAAATTAAGCTGATTTAACATTACTCTTCTGTTCTTGCATATCTTTTATATTCCTTCAAAGATGGAAGTGCCTTCCTTTTTTTTTATTGACCAGGAAATCTATAAGCTTCCTCTTGGCATTAACCAGTTTTTTACATGAGAGATGGCAATCCAGAATAATTTATTTTTCTATCTCTCCCCTTTATCTCCCAGCTATCTGTCACATGCAGCGAGCCACTCTTTTTCTGTGAATCCTATTTTTTCTAAATATTTTATATCTTAGCGGTACATGATAGCAGTGATGAAAGTAGCACAGTGATTTAAACAACCATTCATTTTACTTCTGGGACCCTGGCACAATTATTTTCCATACTCGGAAGAGGAAAATCTCTTTGTCCTTTCACCAAGTGTGAGCCTTGGCTATAACTGAGTCTGAGCAAACTGAGACTGGAAAACTGCCAGCAGTTTGGATCCTAAACATCTCAAAGGTTGACGATTACAATCCAAGGAATTACTACTAATTAGTAAAACACTCAGTTTGGTCTAATGATGGTTGGAAGTTAATTTGCTTTTAGAAAATGTTGTTGGGATATTGAGATGAAGAAGTTCAAAGTCAAATTCTGGGAATGGAGGGATACAAACGAATGGTCCAGTTGGACCAATGAGCGGCACAGGCTTGGAGGGCCGAAGGGCCTGTTTCTTGTGCTGTACTGTTCTTTGTTCTTTGTCTAAGTTATATTTGCACTGAACTGGTGAACACAAACTGTGGAAGGTGAAAACATCTTTACCCCAACCTTGCACATTCAGAACAAGGCCGTGATCTATTGACAATAATGCATACCTCAGGGTTCTCTCTGGCACTCTTATTCAAATTGTGCTTGAGTGATCCCTGCATTGTCAGACTGCCTTTGTCATTATTAACTAAAATAAATGACCATTTTCTCTAAGAATGATTTGGTCACAGCTGAAAGGCAGTGCCTCATTTATTGGACTGGTTTTATACTTTGGCAATTTTTTCATTTGATAGAGAGAACTTGAGTCTCTGAGGCACCTCGTACTGTGTTGCAAAGGTTCCACTAGCGAAATGGTGTCACATTATTGATGCTGGAAATCTAAAATTATAACAGAAAATGTTGAGACCTTTCATCATAACATTAGTGTCATAGCAAAATAGATGGTATCATTGTTTGATAGGTCAAGGAGGTAGCCATTTTACACATGGTAATGTCCAACAAATGAATGAACTGTTCATGAATTTTGTAGCCATGTTAATCAAAAAATGTTGGCCAGGGTACACTTAGACACGCTTTCTTTCAGTATTGTCATTGCATCTTTAAAACCCATCTTTGCTAGTGAATATGTTGATTCTTCCTCAGAATATTTAATTTACTAACCCTTGAAAATTACAGTGGTATTTCTGCCTGAAAAATAAACCCGAGTGTCTATTTTCATACAGAAACGCTATTAAAGGATGCCTGTGGCCATTTCATTTAACAGAATAATATTTAATTAAAAATTTACGCAACCCAGCTTTTAAAGCTGTGGCAGTGAGAACAAAATATAGCTGTTCCTATACCTAAAAAGCTCCTTCAAATATTTAAGCATTACAGAACAATGTTACCAAAACGAAATGTCTAACAACTTGAAACATCTCAATTCCTCAAAATGGGTGAGTCAGATGTTTGTGTAAATGTTTTTCTGGAACTGTCTTGATCTGCTAATGGAGTTATTCCTATTTCAGATACTACATATCAAAAGGTGCAATTGTGGATCAGCTTGGAGGAGACCTAAATTCCACCCCTCTTCACTGGGCAACAAGGTAAAGATGCACTTGGCTTCCAATTGCCTTTTTTCAATTAAATTAAATCAAATGTATATGATTGCACCGGAGGGAGTGCAGAGGAGTTTCACCAGGATGCTGCCTGGGAAGGAACATTTAAGTTATGAAGAGAGGCTGGGTAGACTTGGGTTGCTTTTGTTGGAGCAGAGGCAACTGAGGGGGCGACCTGATTGAGATGTACAAGATTGAGAGACATGGACAGAATGGATAAGGAGTAGCTGTTCCCTTAGTTGAAGGGTCAATCACGAGGGCCATAGGTTCAATGTGAGAAGGGAGGATGTGAGGGAAAACATTTTTATCCAGAGGGTGGTGACGGTCTGGAATGCACTGGCTGGGAGGGTGGTAGAGGTGGGTTGCCTCGCATCTTTTTAAAAGTACCTGGATGAGCAGTTGACACATCATAACTTTCAATGCTATGGGCCAAGTGCTGGTAGATGGGATTAAGTAGGAGGTCAGTTATTTCTTGCGTGTTGATGCAGACTCGATGGGCCAAAGGGCCTCTTCTGCCCCCTATGATTCTATGAAATTACCATTGCTGGTCCTGTTCTCTCACGGGGAACAGGACATTCTGGGAGTACATTCCAGGACACACTATCTTCGAACCAATAAAACACACCAGGATTGTTTTTTTCAAAACATGATCGTTTTCAAGTTGCTGCAAAAGTTAATGTATATTGTAGAAACTCTGAAACTTTACATAGGAATATATGGAACACAAAGGAGAGTATCAGGTCATTCAGCCTAACTGCTCTGTGAGCCTCCACCCATCCTATTATATCTCACTTAAGTAGATCCTTCTATTCCTTTCTCCCTCTTTTTGTTTGTCGAGCTTCCCCATAAATGCCAATTGCCTTAACTAAACTTTGTGCATTGGCTTCCAGATTCCAACCACACTCCTTGTGGATCAGGCTAATGCCATTCCAATATTGACACCATTATTCAGGTGACAAGTGTCGGGTTTTTGGAGGTTCTGAACTCCTTATTGTTATTGGAAGGGACAGCCAAAATGTTCAGTCACAAAAGACATTTTTAGTGAGATAAAGTCAGTGCAATTTATGAAATTTTCAGGTAAATGATAGAAATAAACTCAGACAGAGTTTCCCAGTTGAATGCAGATTATACTATCTGTGTTGAGAACTGAATGCACAAATGTTTTTTCTCATGGCTTTTGTCTTTTGGTCTTCAAACCATTCTTTCTTCCTCATCTCCCTCTCCCTCATCTTGGTTTCTTGTTTCAGAGATTTCGGATCTGGGTTTCTTTTTTTACCCTGGCTCTCATCCAATTAACCCCTCAAAGAACAAAGAAAGTTACAGCACAGGAACAGGCCCTTCAGCCCTCCAAGCCTGCACCGACTGTGCTGCCCGACTGAACTAAAACCCCCTACCCTTCCGGGGACCATATCCCTCCATTCTCATCCTATTCATATATTTGTCCAGCCGCCTCTTAAAAGTCACTATCATATCTGCTTCCACTACCTCCCCCGGCAGTGAGTTCCAGGCACCCACCAGCCCCTGTGTAAAAAAACTTGCCTCGTACATCTCCTTTAAACCTTACCCCTCGCACCTTAAACCTGTACCCCCTAGTAATTGACTCTTCCACCCTGGGAAAAAGCTTCTGACTATCCACTCTGTCCATGCCCCTCATAATCTTGTAGACTTCTATCAGGTCGCCCCTCAACCTTCGTCGTTCCAGTGAGAACAAAGCATGTTTCTCCAACCTCTCCTCGTAGCTAATGTCCTCCATTCCAGGCAAAATCCTGGTAAATCTTTTCTGTACCATCTCCAAAGTCTCCACATCTTTCTGGCAGTGTGGCAACCAGAATTAAGCACTGTATTCCAAGTGCTGCCTAACTAAGGTTCTATAAAGCTGCAACATGACTTGCCAATTTTTAAACTCAATGCCCCGGCTGCGTTGCCACTTTCAGTGACCTGGACACCTATACACCCAGATCCCTCTGCCTATCAATACTCTTAGGGGTTCTGCCATTTACTCTATATTTCCTATCTATATTAGACCTTCCAAAATGCATTACCTCACATTTAGAACAATGTGTAACGAGACAGGTAGAATTAGGGATCTTCTTGTGAAGGACCCTCTTGGGTCGAGTGATCACAAAATGGTCGAATCTCTGGTGCAGATGGAGGGGGAGAAAGTAGGGTCCCAAACCAATGTCCTCTGCTTGAACAGAGGGGAGTACGATAGGATGAGGGCTGAATTGGCTAGGGTGGACTGGAAAAGCAGACTGATAGGTAGGACAGCTGAGGAACAATGGAGGATTTTTAAAGAGATCTTTTTCAGTACTCAGCAAAAATATATTCCGGTGATAAAGAAGGACTGTAAGAATAGGGATAGCCAGCCGTGGATAATGAAGGAAATAAAGGAGAGTATGAAATTAAAAACCGATGCGTACAGAGTGGCCAAAAATAGTGGAGACTTAGAAGATTGGGAAAGCTTTAAAAAACAACAAAGAATGACTAAGAAAGCGATAAAGAAAGGAAAGATAGATTATGAAACTAAACTAGCTCTAAACATAAAAAATAATAGTAAAAGTTTATACAAATATATAAAAAGGAATAGAGTGGCTAGAGTGAATGTTGGACCCTTGGAGGACGAGAGGAGGGATTTAATAGTGGAAAACGAGGAAATGGCTGAGACTTTAAATAGGTTTTTTGTGTCGGTCTTCAGGGTGGAAGACACAAATAGTTTACCGAATATTAACGATTGAGTGTTGGTAGGAGGAGAGGAACTCAATACAATTATTGTTACTAGAGAGGCAGTGCTTGGTAGACTAACGGGACTGCAGGTGGACAAGTCCCCGGGCCCGGATGGAATGCATCCCAGGGTACTGAAAGAAATGTCAGAGGCAATAGCGGATGCGTTAGTGGTTATTTATCAAAATTCACTGGACTCTGGGGTAGTGCCGGCGGATTGGAAAACGGCTACTGTTACGCCGCTGTTTAAAAAAGGAAGTAGAGAAAAGGCGGGTAACTACAGGCCGGTTAGCTTAACGTCTGTAGTTGGGAAAATGCTGGAATCCATCATTAAAGAAGAAATAGCAGGCCATCTGGATAAGAATGGTTCGATCAAGCAGACGCAGCATGGATTCATGAGAGGAAAGTCGTGTTTGACGAACTTACTGGATTTTTATGAAGATGTGACGAGTGCGGTTGACGGAGGGGAACCGGTAGATGTGGTGTTTTTGGATTTCCAAAAGGCATTCGATAAGAACATAAGAAATAGGAGCAGGAGTATGTTCCTGTCAGGATTAAAGGCAAAGTAAATAGGAATAAGGAACCTTGGTTCTCGAGGGAGATTGTAACACTGATTAAGAGGAAGAGAGAGTTGTATGAAATGTACAGGCAGCAAGGAACACATCAGATGCTCGAGGAGGATAAAAAGTGCAAGAAGCTACTTAAGAGGGAAATCAGGAGGGCTAAAAGAAGACATGAGGTTGCTTTGGCAGACAGAGTGAAGGAAAATCCAAAGAGCTTCTATAGGTATGTTAGGAGCAAAAGGATAGTGAGGGATAAAATTGGTCCTCTTGAAGACCAGAGTGGTAGACTGTGTATGGAACCAAAAGAGATGGGGGAGATACTAAATGGTTTTTTTGCATCCGTATTTACTGAGGAAACGGACATGGAGTCTACGGAAATAGGGCAAACAGGTAGGGAGGTCATGGAACCTTTACAGATTAAAGGGGAGGAGGTGCTTGCTGTCTTGAGGCAAATCAGAGTAGATAAATCCCCAGGACCGGACAGGGTATTCCCATGGACCTTGAGGGAAGCTAGTGTTGAACTTGCAGGGGCCCTGGCAGACATATTTAAAATGTCAGTATTCACGGGGGAGGTGCCGGATGATTGGAGGGTGGCTCATGTTGTTCCGTTGTTTAAAAAAGGTTCCAAAAGAAATCCGGGAAATTATCGGCCAGTAAGTTTGACGGCGGTGGTGGGCAAGTTATTGGAAGGTGTGATAAGGGATAGGATCTACAAATATTTGGATAGACAGGGACTTATTAGGGAGAGTCATGTTTGACCAATCTATTAGAGTTTTTCGAGGAGGTTACCAGGAAAGTGGATGAAGGGAAGGCGGGGGATGTTGTCTACCTGGATTTCAGCAAGGCCTTTGACAAGATCCCTCATGGGAGGTTAGTTAGGAAGGTTCAATCGCTGAGTATACATGGGGAGGTAGTAAATTGGATTAGACACTGGCTCAATGGAAGAAGCCAGAGAGTGGTTGTGGAGGATTGCTTCTCTGAGTGGAGGCCTGTGATTAGTGGTGTGCCGCAGGGATCGGTGTTTGGTCCATTGTTGTTTGTCATCGATATCAATGATCTGGATGATAATGTGGTAAATTGGATCAGCAAGTTTGCTGATGATACAAAGATTGGAGGTGTCGTGGACAGTAAGGAAGGTTTTCAAAGCTTGCAGAGGGATTTGGACCAACTAGAAAAATGGGCTGAAAAATGGCAAATGGAATTTAACGCAGACAAGTGTGAGATATTGCACTTTGGAAGGACAAATCAAAGTAGAACGTACAGGGTAAATGGTAGGACTCTGAAGAGTGCAGTTGAACAGAGGGATCTGGGAATACAGGTACAGAATTCCCTCAAAGTGACGTCACAGGTGAATAGGGTCGTAAAGAGTGCCTTTGGTACATTGGCCTTTATAAATCGGAGTATCGAGTATAAAAGTTGGAGTGTTATGGTAAGGTTATATAAGGCATTGGTGAGGCCGAATTTGGAGTATTGTGTACAGTTTTGGTCACCTAGTTACAGGAAGGATGTAAATAAGGTTGAAAGAGTGCAGAGAAGGTTCACAAGGATGTTGCCGGGACTTGAGAAGCTGAGTTACAGAGAGAGATTGAATAGGTTGGGACTTTATTCCCTGGAGCGTAGAAGATTGAGGGGAGATTTGATAGAGGTGTATAAGATTTTGATGGGTATAGATAGATTGAATGCAAGCAGGCTTTTTCCGCCGAGGCGAGGGGAGAAAAAGACCAGAGGGCATGGGTTAAGGGTGAAAGGAGAAAAGTTTAAAGGGAATATTAGTGGGGGCTTCTTCACGCAGAGAGTGGTGGGAGTGTGGAATGAGCTGCCGGAGAAAGTGGTAAATGCGGGGTCACTTTTAACATTTAAGAAAAACTTGGACGGGTTCATGGATGAGAGGGGTGTGGAGGGATATGGTCCAAGTGCAGGTCAGTGGGACTAGGCAAAAAATGGTTTGGCACAGACAAGAAGGGCCAAAAGGCCTGTTTCTGAGCTGTAATTTTCTATGGTTCTATGGAGTCGGCCATCTAGCCCCTCGAGCCTGCCCCGCCATTCAATAAGATCATGGCTGATCTGAAGTGGATCAGCTCCACTTACCCGCCTGATTCCTATAACCCCTAAAGGTGCCTCACAAAAGGTTGCTGCAGAAGATTGGGGCACATGGAGTTGGGGGTAGGGTGTCAGCGTGGATTGGGGATTGGCTATCCAACAGGAAGCAGAGAGTTGGAATAAATGGGTGCTTTTCTGGTTGGCAGATGGTAACGAGTGGCGTGCTGCAGGGATCGGTACTGGGGCCTCAACTGTTCACTATTTTCATAGATGATCTGGAGGAGGGGACTGAGTGTAGGGTAACAAAGTTTGCTGACGACACGAAGATAAGTGGGAAAGTGAATTGCGTGGAGGAAGCAGAAGGTCTGCAGAGAGATTTGAATGGGCTGAGTGAGTGGGTGAGGATCTGGCAGATGGAGTATAACATTGGCAAATGCGAGGTTATTCACTTGGGAGGAAATAATAGCAAATTGGATTATTATCTAAATGGAAAAAAATTACAACATGCCACTGTGCAAAGGGACCTGGGGGACCTGAGTCGCAAAAACTCAGTCTGCAAGTACAACAGGTGATCAAGAAGGCAAATGGGATGTTGGCATTTATTGCGAGGGGGATAAAATATAAAAGCAGAGAAGTCTTGCTGCATCTGTACAAGACATTAGTGAGGCCGCAGCTGGAATACTGTGTGCAGTTTTGGTCCCCTTACTTGCGAAAGGATATATTGGCCTTGGAGGGAGTGCAGAGAAGGTTCACCAGGCTGATACCGGAGATGAGGGGTGTAGATTACGAGGAGAGATTGAGCAGATTAGGTTAGTACTCGTTGGAATTTAGAAGGCTCAGGGGTGATCTTATAGAGACCTATAAGATAATGAAGGGGCTGGATAGGGTAGAAGTGGAGGGATTCTTTCCACTTAGAAAGGAAACTAGAACTAGAGGGCACAGCCTCAAAATAAAGGGGGGTCAGTTTAGGACAGAGTTGAGGAGGAACTTCTTCTCTCAGAGGGTGGGGAATCTCTGGAATTCTCTGCCCACTGAGTGGTGGAGGCTACCTCGTTGAATATGTTTACGTCACGGATAGATGGATTTCTGATCGGTAAGGGAATTCAGGGTTATGGGGAGCAGGCGGGTAAGTGGAACTGATTCACTTCAGATCAGCCATGATATTATTGAACGGTGGGGCAGGCTCGAGGGGCTAGATGGCCTACTCCTGCTCCTGTTTCTTATCTTATCTTATGAGAACAAAGAACAGTACAGCACAGGAAACAGGCCCTTCGGCCCACCAAGCCTGTGCCGCTCATTGCTCCAACTAGACCATTCGTTTGTATCCCTCCATTCCCAGACTGCTCATGTGACTATCCAGGTAAGTCTTAAACGATGCCAGCGTGTCTGCCTCCACCACCCTACTTGGCAGCGCATTCCAGGCCCCACCACTCTCTGTAAAAAAACGTCCCTCTGATATCTGAGTTATACCTCGCCCCTCTCACCTTGAGCCCGTGACCCCTCGTGATTGTCACCTCCGACCTGGGAAAAAGCTTCCCACCGTTCACCTTATCTATACTCTTCATAATTTTGTACACCTCTACTAGGTCTCCCCTCATTCTCCATCTTTTCAGGGAGAACAAGCCCAGTTTACCCAATTTCTCCTCATAGCTAAGACCCTCCATACCAGGCAAAATCCTGGTAAACCTTTTCTGCACTTTCTCTAAAGCCTCCACGTCATTCTGGTAGTGTGGCGACCAGAACTGGACGCAGTACTACAAACGTGGCCTAACCAGCGTTCTATACAGCTGCAACATCAGACTCCAGCTTTTATACTCTATACCCCGTCCTAAAAAGGCAAGCATACCATATGCCTTCTTCACCATCTTCTCCACCTGTGCTGCCACCTTCAAGGATTTGTGGACTTGCACACCTAGGCCCCTCTGTGTTCTATACTCTTGATGGCTCTGCCATTTATTGTATAACTCCCCCCTACATTAGTTCTTCCAAAATGCATCACTTCGCATTGATTTGGATTAAATTCCATCTGCCATTTCTCCGCCCAATTTTCCAGCCTATCTATATCCTGCTGTATTGTCCGACAATGTTCATCGCTATCCGCAATCCAGCCAACTTCGTGTCATCCGCAAACTTGCTGATAACACCAGTTACACCTTCTTCCAAATCATTTATATATATCTCACAAATAGCAGAGGTCCCAGTACAGAGCCCTGTGGAACACCACTGGTAGTCATGATGTGGAGATGCCGGCGTTGGACTGGGGTAAACACAGTAAGAAGTTTAACAACACCAGGTTAAAGTCCAACAGGTTTATTTGGTAGCAAAAGCCACACAAGCTTTCGGAGCTCTAAGCCCCTTCTTCAGGTGAGTGGGAATTCTGTTCACAAACAGAGCTTATAAAGACACAGACTCAATTTACATGAATAATGGTTGGAATGCGAATGCTTACAACTAATCAAGTCTTTAAGAAACAAAACAATGTGAGTTGAGAGAGCATCAAGACGGGCTAAAAAGGTGTGTATTGTCTCCAGACAAGACAGCCAGTGAAACTCTGCAGGTCCACGCAACTGTGGGAGTTACAAATAGTGTGACATGAACCCAATATCCCGGTTGAGGCCGTCCTCGTGTGTGCGGAACTTGGCTATCAGTTTCTGCTCAGCGACTCTGCGCCGTCGTGTGTCGCGAAGGCCGCCTTGGAGAACGCTTACCCGAATATCAGAGGCCGAATGCCCGCGGTCACGGGCATTCGGCCTCTGATATTTGGGTAAGCGTTCTCCAAGGCGGCCTTCGCGACACACGACGGCGCAGAGTCGCTGAGCAGAAACTGATAGCCAAGTTCCGCACACACGAGGACGGCCTCAACCGGGATATTGGGTTCATGTCACACTATTTGTAACTCCCTCAGTTGCGTGGACCTGCAGAGTTTCACTGGCTGTCTTGTCTGGAGACAATACACACCTTTTTAGCCTGTCTTGATGCTCTCTCCACTCCCATTGTTTTGTTTCTTAAAGACTTGATTAGTTGTAAGTATTCGCATTCCAACCATTATTCATGTAAATTGAGTCTGTGTCTTTATAAGCTCTGTGAACAGAATTCCCACTCACCTGAAGAAGGGGCTTAGAGCTCCGAAAGCTTTTGTGGCTTTTGCTACCAAATAAACCTGTTGGACTTTAACCTGGTGTTGTTAAACTTCTTACTGTGAACACCACTGGTCACAGACCTCCAGCCGGAAAACGACCCTTCGACTGCTACCTTCTGTCTCCTGTGGCCAAGCCAGTTCTCTACCCATCTAGCCACCTCTCCTTGTATCCCGTGAGCCTCAACCTTCTTAACCAACCAGCCATGAGGGACTTTGTCAAATGCCTTACTGAAATCTATAGAGACGACATCCACGGCCCTTCCTTCGTCAACCGTTTTTGTCACTTCCTCAAAAAACTCTACCAAATTTGTAAGGCACGACCTCCCTCTTACAAAGCCATGCTGTCTGTCACTAATGAGATTGTTCCGTTCTAAATACGCATACACCCTGTCTCTAAGAATCCTCTCCAACAACTTCCCTCCCACGGACGTCAAGCTCACTGGCCTATAATTCGCCGGGTTATCCCCGCTACCCTTCTTAAATAACGGTACCACATTCACTATCCTCCAATCCTCAGGGACCTCACCTGTGTCCAATGAAGAGACAAAGATTTCCGTCAGAGGCCCAGCAATTACATCTCTTGTCTCCCTGAGCAGTCTAGGATAGATGCCATCAGGCCCTGGGGATTTGTCAGTTTTAATGTTACCTAAAAAACCTAACACTTCTTCCCTTGTAATGGAGATTCTCTCTAACGGGTCAACACCTCCCTCTGAGGCACTCCCAGTCCTTTGTGAATACCGATGCAAAGTATTCATTTAGGATCTCCCTTATTCCCTTGGGTTGTAAGCATAATTCCACGAGATGTCCGACTTTTTCCCTGACAATTCTTTTGTTCCTGACATAGAACATAGAACATAGAAAGTCACAGCACAAACAGGCCCTTCGGCCCACAAGTTGCGCCGATCACATCCCCACCTCTAGGCCTATCTATAGCCCTCAATCCCATTAAATCCCATGTACTCATCCAGAAGTCTCTTAAAAGACCCCAACGAGTTTGCCTCCACCACCACCGACGTCAGCCGATTCCACTCACCCACCACCCTCTGAGTGAAAAACTTACCCCTGACATCCCCCCTGTACCTACCCCCCAGCACCTTAAACCTGTGTCCTCTCGTAGCAACCATTTCAGCCCTTGGAAATAGCCTCTGAGAGTCCACCCTATCCAGACCCCTCAACATCTTGTAAACCTCTATCAGGTCACCTCTCATCCTTCGTCTCTCCAGGGAGAAGAGACCAAGCTCCCTCAACCTATCCTCATAAGGCATGCCCCCCAATCCAGGCAACATCCTTGTAAATCTCCTCTGCACCCTTTCAATGGCTTCAACATCTTTCCTGTAATGAGGTGACCAGAACTGCGCGCAGTACTCCAAGTGGGGTCTAACCAGGGTCCTATAAAGCTGCAGCATTATCTCCCGACTCCTAAACTCAATCCCTCGATTAATGAAGGCTAGTACGCCATACGCCTTCTTGACCGCATCCTCCACCTGCGAGGCCGATTTAAGAGTCCTATGGACCCGGACCCCAAGGTCCTTCTGATCCTCTACACTGCTAAGAATGGTACCCTTCATTTTATACTGCTGCTCCATCCCATTGGATCTGCCAAAATGGATCACTACACACTTATCCGGGTTGAAGTCCATCTGCCACTTCTCCGCCCAGTCTTGCATTCTATCTATGTCTCGCTGCAACTTCTGACATCCCTCCAAACTATCCACAACACCACCTACCTTGGTGTCGTCAGCAAACTTACCAACCCATCCCTCCACTTCCTCATCCAGGTCATTTATGAAAATGACAAACAGCAAGGGTCCCAGAACAGATCCCTGGGGCACTCCACTGGTCACTGACCTCCATGCAGAGAAAGACCCCTCCACAGCCACTCTCTGCCTTCTGCAGGCAAGCCAGTTCTGGATCCACAAGGCAACAGCCCCTTGGATCCCATGCCCTCTCACTTTCTCAAGAAGTCTTGCATGGGGGACCTTATCGAACGCTTTGCTGAAGTCCATATAGACCACATCCACCGCTCTTCCTTCGTCAATGTGCTTGGTCACATTTTCAAAGAACTCAACCAGGCTCGTAAGGCACGACCTGCCCCTGACAAAGCCGTGCTGACTACTTTTGATCATACTAAACTTCTCTAGATGATCATAAATCCTGTCTCTCAGGATCCTCTCCATCAACTTACCAACCACTGAGGTTAGACTCACCGGTCGGTAATTTCCCGGGCTGTCCCTGTTCCCTTTCTTGAATATAGGGACCACATCCGCAATCCTCCAATCCTCCGGAACCTCTCCCGTCTCCATCGACGATGCAAAGATCATCGCCAAAGGCTCCGCAATCTCCTCCCTCGCCTCCCACAGTAACCTGGGGTACATCCCATCCGGTCCCGGCGACTTACCAACCTTGATGCCATTCAATAGTTCCAACACATCCTCTTTCTTTATGTCCACATGCTCGATCCTTTCTGTCCTCCGCAATCCAGCAGTACAACCACCCAGATCCCTTTCCACCGTGAATACCGAGGTAAAGTATTCATTAAGCACCTCCGCCATTTCTAACGGTTCCGCACAAACTTTTCCCCCTTCACCTTTTAAGGGTCCTATGCCTTCACATCTCATCCTTTTACTCTTGACATATTTGTAGAAAGCCTTGGGATTCTCCTTAATCTTACCCGCCAAGGTCTTCTCATGACCCCTTCTCGCTCTCCTAATTTCCTTCTTAAGCTCCTTCCTACATCGCGTATACTCCTCTAAAATCCTTAACACCTCCTAGCTCTCTGAACCTTCTGTACGCCTCTCTTTTCTTATTTACCAGGTTCATCACAACCTTCGTGCACCACGGTTCCCGTACCCTACCAACACCCCCCTGTCTCATATGAATAAAATGCCTTCGGATTCTCCTTAATCCTGTCTGCCAAGAACATTTCGTAACCTCTTTTTGCCCTTCTAACTCCCCCTTTGAGTTCTTTCCTACTCTCTCTGTATTCCTCCAGAGCTGCATCTGTTTTCAGTTGCCTGGACCTACCATACGCCTCTCTTTTCTTTTTGATCAGATCCTCAATTTCCCTGGTTATCCACGGCTCTCGAATCCCACCTTTCCTATCCTTCCTTTTTACAGGCACATGCCTGTCCTGCAGCCTTATCAACTGTTCCTTAAAAGACTCCCACATGCCAGACATGGACTTACCCCCGAACAGCCTCTCCCAATCAACGGCCACCAATTCCTGCCGAATCCGGCTACAGTTAGCCTTCACCCAATTTAGCACCCAACCCTTTGTCTGGATTAAACTCCATCTGTCATCCCTCCGCCCAAGTCTCCAACCAATCTATATCCTGCTGTATCCTCTGATGGTCCTCATCGCTATCTGCAAATCCACCAACCTTTGTGTCATCCGCAAACCTACTAATCAATACAGTTACATTTTCCTCCAAATCATTTATTTATATGTATATTTTATATATATATATAAAAGGTCCCAGCACTAATTGCTGAGGAATGCCACTTGTCACAGCCCTCCATTCAGAAACATACCCTTCCACTGCTACCCTCTGTCTTCTATGACCGAACCAGTTCTGTATCCACCTTGCCAGTTCACCTCTGATCCCATGCGGCTTCACCTTCTGCACCAGTCTGCCATGAGGGACCTTGTCAAATGCCTTACTGAAGTCCATGTCGACAACATCCACTGCCCGAACCTCATCAATCATCTTCGTCACTTCCTTGAAAAACTCGATCAAGTTCGTGAGATAGGACCTCCCCTTCACAAAACCATGTTGCCTCTCGTTGATACAACCACTTATTTCCAAGTGAAAATCAATCCCTAATCATCATCAACTCGTGGTGAGCATCGTCCAATCAGGTATCTTTCAGATGCACATCACACTATTACCTAATGTTTTTCACATCCATCTGTGATCACTGTCTCTTAGCTCGAGGCTCCAAGACCTTATCTCCTGGAGGGGCTAGATTTTCCAATCCTATGTTTTTACATGCACAAGCAATTCAGACAGATCGTCTCAAGGTCTTGGCTTTTTGCTGCAAGCAAACTCTTTTTAAAATTTGATATAGCTTTCTCATGGTCTCACTATCTTGGCACCTTTTCTAAACTGCAGGAAAATCAGTTATCTGGCATACTGTGGAATTGGGAGGTCCCAGTTAATGAAGGTGTAAGTTGAGATCCACATTTTCACCCACAGAGAGCTCCAGGGTTGTCATGTGAATGTGGAGGTCTTGCAAGAGTTGCAGGAGTGTGTGAATCTAGTGAGTGGCACTGAGGGCACAGTGGGAGGCTGAGATTGGAGCGAGGGCCGGCCACGGATAGCAACTCCCCATGAGTTTGACGCATCTGGTCAAAAGGCAGACCTGACCCCAAAATTCTGGGTAATAGAGAATTCCGGTTGGAAGAGTGCCAGATAGCAGAACTTTCTCATTGTTTTCCCACTGTTCTATACTATCAAGAAGGTATCCAGTGAAGTCGAGTGTTTCTAATGAAGCTAGATTGTGACAATTCATATTCTGTTAACCTAACAGTCTTACACACGGCATAACTGTCCTCTCATTCTGTGTTCTTTGTGGACTAAAAGACTCTTGGCACCCTACAGTAGGGTTTCCTTTCCCCTTAGAGGTTGGGCAAATCCTCAGCAACCCCTATGTGTAATCATTATAGGTCAGGTTAATAGTCACTGCAAAATATTCTGTGTCATTTCTTCCACTCATTTCTTCCATTCCAGAATTCCCACTCACCTGAAGAAGGGGCTTAAGGCTCCGAAAGCTTGTGGCTTTTGCTACCAAATAAACCTGTTGGACTTTAACCTGGTTTTGTTAAACTTCTTACTGTGTTTACCTCATTTCTTCCAGACAGGGTCACTTGTCCATGGTTGTACATCTGATGAAGTATGGTGCGGAACCCTCACTTATTGATGGAGAAGGCTGTAGCTGTATACACCTAGCTGCTCAGTTTGGTCATACCTCTATTGTTGCATACCTGATTGCAAAGGGGCAGGTAACTTTCAGCCTAATTTTGTTTGTACACCACTGTATAATAATCAGGTTATAGAGTGCTTAACCCTCATTCCACTCGCATTGTATGCACCTGTAAAGACTTGATTACCTGTTAAGATTCGCATTCCAACCATTACCTCGTCATTGAGTTTGTGTCTATATATGCCCTGTTTGGGAACCCAACTCTTCACTCACCTGATGAAGGGGCAGCGCTCCGAAAGCTCGTGCCACCAAATAAACCTGTTGGACTTTAATCTGGTGTTGTGAGACTTCTTACTGTACCTACCCCAGTCCAACGCCGGCATCTCCACATTATGTATAATAATCAACACAGGAAAAAATGCCAACAGAGCAGTTACTTGATCAGCACCCCATCTATCACCTGACATGTTCACTCCCTTCTCCAATGGCATTTAGTGGCTGCCATGTGTACCATACACAAGATACACTGCATCATTTTGACAAACTTCTAATGTCAGCATCTTCAAAGCTCATGATTTCTACCAACGAGAAGGATAAGGGTATCCATTGTATGGGGACATGATCAATTTTGCCTTCAAGTCACACACACACCATCTTGACTTGGAAATACATGGCCATTCCTTCATGGTGACTGGGTAAAATCCTGTAACACCCTCCCTCAGAGCACTGTAGGTGAACCTGCACCACATGGATTGCGGAAGTTCAAGGAGGTGGCTCACCACCATTTTATATGAGCGGTGCAGTGGCACAGTGGTTAGCATTGCTGCCTCACGGCGCCATGGACCAGGGTTCAATTCCTGGCTTGGGTCAATGTCTCTGTGGAGTCTGCACGTTCTCCCTGTGTCTGTGTGGGTTTCCTCTCACAATCTGAAAGACATGCTGTTCAGGTGCATTGACCTGAACAGGCGCCAAAGTGTGGCGACCAGGAGAGTTTTGCAGTAACTTCATTGCAGTGTTAATATAAGCTGTACTTGTTCTAATAAATAATCTTTACTGAAAGGCAATTAGTAATGGATAATAAATGTTGTCTTAGTTAGAGACGCTCACATCCAACAAATGAATAAAAAAGGAAACGTCTTTCGTTGAGACAATTGCCTTTCATGATGGGAATGGCAGGACTGATGTATGAGGAGAGATTGACGAGGTTAGCAATGTTTTTGCTGGAGTTCAGACGAATGAGGGGGGGTCTCATAGAGACTTATAAAATTCTAACAGGATTAGACAGGGTAGATGCAGGAAGGATCTTCCCGATGGTGGGGGAGTCCAGAACAAGGGGTCATAGTCTTAGTCGTAGAGGATTTGTGGTAGGTCACTTAGGAGGGAGGTGAGGAGACATTTCTTCACCCAAAGAGCGGTGAGCCTGTGGAATTCATTACCACAGGAAGCAGTTGATGCCAAAACATTGAATGTATTCAAGAGGCGGCTGGATATAGCACTTGGGGCGAATAGGATCAAAGGTTATGGGGAGAAAGCAGGATTAGGCTATTCAGTTGGACGATCAGCCATGATCATGACGAATGGCGGAGCAGGCTCGATGGGCCAAATGGCTTCCTCCTGTTCCTATCTTCTATGTTTCTATGATCTCAAGATATCGCAAAGTCTTTCACAGCCAATTACTTTTGAAAGATAGTCACTAATTTATAGGCAAACATGGCAACACGTTTGTCCACAACTAAGTCCCACAAACAGCAGCGAGGTAAATGATCAGTTAATCTGTTTTGGTAACAGGACAGAGTAATGGGGGAAAAGCACCCGATCTTAGAACATAAAACAGTACAGCACAGAACAGGCCCTTCGGCCCACGATGTTGTGCCGAGCTTTATCTGAAACCAAGATCAAGCTATCCCACTCCCTATCATCCTGGTGTGCTCCATGTGCCTATCCAATAACAGCTTAAATGCTCCTAAAGTGTCTGACTCCACTATCACTGCAGGCAGCCCATTCCACATCCCAACCACTCTCTGCATAAAGAACCTACCTCTGATATCCTTCCGATATCTCCCACCATGAACCCTATAGTTATGCCCCCTTGTAATAGCTCCATCCACCCGAGGAAATAGTCTTTGAACGTTCACTCTATCTATCCCCTTCATCATTTTATAAACCTCTATTAAGTCTCCCCTCAGCCTCCTCCGCTCCAGAGAGAACAGACCTCGCTCCCTCAACCTTTCCTCATAAGACCTACCCTCCAAACCAGGCAGCATCCTGGTAAATCTCCTCTGCACTCTTTCCAGCACTTCCACATCCTTCTTATAGTGAGGTGACCAGAACTGCACACACTATTCCAAATGTGGTCTCACCAAGGTCCTGTACAGTTGCAGCATAACCCCACGGCTCTTAAACTCCAACCCCCTGTTAATAAAAGCTGACACACGATAGGCCTTCTTCACAGCTCTATCCACTTGAGTGGCAACCTTTAGAGATCTGTGGATATGGACCCCAAGATCTCTCTGTTCCTCCATAGTCTTCAGAACCCTACCTTTGACCCTGTAATCCACATTTAAATTTGTCCTACCAAAATGAATCACCTCACATTTATCAGGGTTAAACTCCATTTGCCACTTTTCAGCCCAGCTTTGCATCCTATCTATGTCTCTTCGCAGCCTACAACAGCCCTCCACCTCATCCACTACTCCACCAATCTTGGTGTCATCAGCAAATTTACTGATCCACCCTTCAGCCCCCTCCTCTAAGTCATGAATAAAAATCACAAAGAGCAGAGGACCAAGCACTGATCCCTGTGGCACTCCGCTAGCAACCTGCCACCAATCCGAAAATTTTCCATCCACCACCACCCTCTGTCTTAGATCAGATACAGTAAGAAGTTTAACAACACCAGGTTAAAGTCCAACAGGTTTATTTGGTAGCAAAAGCCACACTAGCTTTCGGAGCTGCAAGCCCCTTCTTCAGGTGAGTGGGAATTCTGTTCACAAACAGAGCATATAAAGACACAAACTCAATTTACATGAATAATGGTTGGAATGCGAATACTTACAACTAATCAAGTCTTTAAGAAACAAAACAATGTGAGTGGAGAGAGCATCAAGACCGGCTAAAAAGATGTGTATTGTCTCCAAACAAGACAGCCAGTGAAACTCTGTGGGGGTTACAAATAGTGTGCCATGATAGTGTGCTCTGATCAAGACCTTTGATCCGGACCTTCAGAACACCCTCCGTGCTCTCATCCCACATACTCCCCGCGTTGGAGATCTCTACTGCCTCCCGAAGATACACAAGGCAAACACACCCGGCCATCCCATCGTATCGGGCAATGGGACCCTGTGCGAGAACCTCTCCGGCTATGTCGAGGGCATCCTGAAACCCATTGTACAAAGAACCCCCAGCTTTTGTCGCGACACGACGGACTTCCTACAGAAACTCGGCACACATGGAGCAGTTGAACCAGGAGCGCTCCTCGTCACAATGGATGTCTCGGCACTCTACACCAGCATCCCCCATGACGATGGCATTGCTGCAACGGCCTCAGTGCTCAGCACCAACAACTGCCAGTTTCCAGATGCAATTTTACATCTCATCCGCTTCATCCTGGACCACAATATCTTCACCTTCAACAACCAGTTCTTCATCCAGACACACGGAACAGCCATGGGGACCAAATTTGCACCTCAATATGCCAACATCATCATGCACAGGTTCGAACAAGACTTCATCACCGCACGGGACCTTCAACCGATGCTATACACTAGATACATCGATGACATTTCCTTCCTTTGGACTCATGGTGAACAATCACTGAAACAACTCTATGATGACATCAACAAGTTCCATCCCACCATCAGACTCACCATAGACTACTCTCCGGAATCGGTTGCATTCTTGGACACACGCATCTCCATTAAGGATGGTCACCTCAGCACCTCACTGTACCGCAAGCCCACGGATAACCTCACGATGCTCCACTTCTCCAGCTTCCACCCTAAACACGTTAAAGAAGCCATCCCCTACGGACAAGCCCTCCGTATCTGTTGTGATCCTCCTCGGATGAGGAGGATCGCAACAGACACCTCCAGACGCTGAAAGATGCCCTCATAAGAACAGGATATGGCGCTCGACTCATTGATCAACAGTTCCAACGCGCCACAGCGAAAAACCGCACCGACCTCCTCAGAAGACAAACACGGGACACAGTGGACAGAGTACCCTTCGTTGTCCAGTACTTCCCCGGAGCGGAGAAGCTACGGCATCTCCTCCGGAGCCTTCAACATGTCATTGATGAAGTCGAACATCTCGCCAATGCCATCCCCACACCCCCACTTCTTGCCTTCAAACAACCGCACAACCTCAAACAGACCATTGTCCGCAGCAAACTACCCAGCCTTCAGGAGAACAGTGACCATGACACCACACAACCCTGCCACAGCAACCTCTGCAAGACGTGCCGGATCATCGACACAGATGCCATCACCTCACGTGAGAACACCATCCACCAGGTACACGGTACATACTCTTGCAACTCGGCCAACGTTGTCTACCTAATACGCTGCAAGAAAGGATGTCCTGAGGCATGGTACATTGGGGAAACTATGCAGACGCTGCGACAACGGATGAATGAACACCGCTCAACAATCACCAGGCAAGACTGTTCTCTTCGTGTTGGGGAGCACTTCAGCGGTCACGGGCATTCGGCCTCTGATATTCGGGTAAGCGTTCTCCAAGGCGGCCTTCGTGACACAAGACAACGCAGAGTCGCTGAGCAGAAACTGATAGCCAAGTTCCGCACACACGAGGACGGCCTCAACCGGGATATTGGGTTCATGGCACACTATTTGTAACCCCCACAGAGTTTCACTGGCTGTCTTGTCTGGAGACAATACACATCTTTTTAGCCGGTCTTGATGCTCTCTCCACTCACATTGTTTTGTTTCTTAAAGACTTGATTAGTTGTAAGTATTCGCATTCCAACCATTATTCATGTAAATTGAGTTTGTGTCTTTATATGCTCTGTTTGTGAACAGAATTTCCACTCACCTGAAGAAGGGGCTTGCAGCTCCGAAAGCTAGTGTGGCTTTTGCTACCAAATAAACCTGTTGGACTTTAACCTGGTGTTGTTAAACTTCTTACTGTGTTTACCCCAGTCCAACGCCGGCATCTCCACATCGTTTCGATCAGACAGCCAGTTACCTATCCAATCGGCCAACTTTCCCTCTATCCCACACCTCCTTACTTTCATCATAAGCCGACCATATCAAAGGCCTTACTAAAATCCATGTATATGACATCAACTGCCCTACCTTCATCAACACACTTAGTTACCTCCTCAAAAAATTCAATCAAATTTGTGAGGCACGACTTGCCCTTCACGAATCCGTGCTGACTATCCCGGATTAATCCGCATCTTTCTAAATGGTAGTAAATCCCATCCCTAAGGACCTTTTCCATCAATTTACCAACCACCGAAGTAAGACTAACCGGTCTATAATTACCAGGGTCATTTCTATTCCCTTTCTTAAACAGAGGAACAACATTCGCCACTCTCCAGTCCTCTGGCACCATCCCCGTGGACAGTGTGGACCCAAAGATCAAAGCCAAAGGCTCTGCAATCTCATCCCTTGCCTCGCAAAGAATCCTAGGATATATTTCATCATCTTGTTCAAGTAGTTCCACAAATCTTTAACAAGCACCTAAGTAGTCAATTCTCAAGATTCACTCAGGTTTATACTTTTTTATATACTTGCAAAAATCATTTTTTTGGCTGTTTCCCCTCCTTCCGCCAGCCCCATTTAATGATGATGGCTTGGGGTAAGAAATTGATGAGTTAGTTCAACAAGATAGTCAAATATCAATAACTTGCTCTGCCACCGTTTATAGGTGAAGCGAGGGACAGTGATGGAAGCTTTGTGAATGAATACCAACCAACATAAATCCTGTTCCTTTCCAGAGCTTCAGCAAAAGCAGATTTGGTTGCTTCAGTGTTCAGGCAGGGAATAGTGAGGAAGAAAGGCAGTCCCGTGCGAACAGCAAAAATCAAACTCTGTGCCAGTAAAAATGAAGAAGAGCCCAACAGGAATAAGTGGCTTAAAAACAAACTAGCTTATTTAGAACTATGAAGTTCCAATTTTGTCTCTGAGGTTACAAGCTGACTTGTGTCATTGTGTTTGGTGATCCATTTACAGACTCCCAGAGCAGTGTTGCTCAGCTATGTTTTGCGTTGCCAGAGAGTTCTTTTATTCTGCCCAGTCACCTTCCTTTTCATGGGAAAATGTCTTTGGGATTTTGCCAAATGAGCACAATAAAATTTTGGGATATGGCAGAGGAGGGAACACTTTGGCCACATGTTGGCATTCCAGCACGTTGCTCAAATCATTCCTCGACTCCATCCCAATAGGCTGCGCTTAGAATTGGCTGTATTTGTCGCAGTTATTGGCTATAGGTGGTGATGATGATGATGTAATGGTGATACAGTGTGAAGGATCATGAATTTCACAGTGGCACTCAGTATGATGCATGCTGACATCTTGACTGTT
Source organism: Mustelus asterias (assembly GCF_964213995.1). Lineage (NCBI taxonomy): Eukaryota > Metazoa > Chordata > Chondrichthyes > Carcharhiniformes > Triakidae > Mustelus > Mustelus asterias. The sequence goes on from NC_135809.1 coordinate 916,565, forward strand.
AAATAAATACTCATTGCCTCCCTTGATCCTATAAAAGTCTGATCAGATTATTCCAGCAAGGCTTTAGAAATTCAGATTGAATTAATGACATTTTACAATCCCTTTCCGGTTGGGTTCACAGCATCAGGATTACAGAAAGCAAATTTATAGAATCAGGGAAAGGGTGGGGGAAAAGCAATTTTTAAAGCTTTCATTCCAAATGACAGATCAGTGAAAAGCTCCATCAAAAGTAGCCTTAAAATTGTAACGGTCGTCATTCGTGAAGCACCTGGGAGGCAGCATTTATATCCAGACCTAAAGCGGTTTCTTATATCTTTCTAATGATAATTCCACTGGTTTGGCTATTTTCCAGCCCCGCTGTTCCACCGTAGCAATTACTAGAATGTGGAGATTGTTTGTGATGTTTCTGGAAGCAGTCTGCTTTGTAATGTTTCTTTTAAGTTCGGCCCCGTTTAATGAGAAATCCTAAATTGAACTTAATTCAGTGCTTTTGTTGCTGATGTCGAAACTTGAACTCGGGTCGCCTTGATGAAGTTTGAACTTTAATTGGATTAAAATTAATTCCACACTTTCAGCTAATTAAATATCAAGAGGTTAAAGATTAGCCTGATTGCAATATTGAAGGTCATTTATTTACATTGCAGCACCAGGTCTCCACTCTCAAAACCAACACAGCACAAACTGATTTATATCACTCTTCACCACATTGTGTTACAACTCTTGTGTAATTTTAGGAGCTGCATCTTAAGTTGTGATGACCCTGAAACTCTGTAATGGTACAATACAGTTGCATCTAATGCTGTGGTTAAACTTCCTCTGTGTACTCGCTTCTTCAAAAAATACTTCAGACTGACACTCCAGATCATAACATAGAAACCCTACAGTGCAGAAAGAGGCCATTTGGCCCATCGAGTCTGCACTGATCACAATCCCACCCAGGCCTTACCCCTATATCCCTACATTTTTCCCTGTTAATCCCTCTAACCTACGCATCCCAGGACACTAAGGGGCAATTTTTAGCATGGCCAATCAACCTAACCCACACATCTTTGGACTGTGGGAGGAAACCGGAGCAGCTGGAGGAAACCCACGCAGAGACGAGGAGAATGTGCAAACTCCACACAGACAGTGACCCAAGCCGGGAATCGAACCCAGGTCCCTGGAACTGTGAAGCAGCAGTGCTAACCACTGTGCTACCGTGCTGTTGGGAGCAGTTACATAGAAACTAGAAGTAGGAATAGGCCCTTCGAGCCTGCTCTGCCATTCATTTTGAGCATGGATGATCATCAAAATTGCATTTTGCAACTTGTATAAAATTTGCAGCATCAGAAACAGGCTATTTGATTCTATTGATCTGTCGGTGTTTATTCTCCATCAGTAACTTCAAAATAAATCAAATTTGTTAAACTTCCATTTTGCAATGTTTGAAAGTAGTTGAGTAATAGCAAATTATAGTCCATGGCACTGTTTATGATCTCCATAGAGACTGATAGCTGTTCAAAAGAAATTTGAACTTCCAGTCAATGGCTGAAAGGATCACATTTCAAGATTTAAGACTTTAACTGTGACACACAAACTAAAAGCAACATTAACTTGACACTCATTCAGTCAGCAACTTATCCCCCATTTAATATTGAAAGTTAGTGAAAATTTCCCTGTAGGATTATCCTTTGTCCTTTAGGTAGACATTTCATTCTCCAGGAACCAGTCCCAAGTGATTCCAAGTGCTAAGAATCCCAAGTGATTCTTAGCACCCTTTTCTTTTTCCAGCCAGATAACTTTTAATCCTTGAACTGTTTTTCACAATGTGGGTTGCCCTGGCGATCTCTCCCTCTCGTCAAAGCGAAGTGAATTTTCCAGTTTTGTTTAAACCCTCACAACCTTGGTCTTTTTGATCCAAAAACATGTTCCCACGCATTTTGTGTGGTGAACATACAGACTTGCTGTCTTTCATAGAAATCACAGAAACCCTACAGTACAGAAAGAGGCCATTCGGCCCATCGAGTCTGCACTGACCACAATCCCACCCAGGCCCTACCCCCATATCCCTACATATTTTACCCGCTAATCCCTCTATTCTATGCATCCCAGGACACGAAGGGGCAATTTTAGCATGGCCAATCAACCTAACCCGCACATCTTTGGACTGTGGGAGGAAACCAGAGCACCCGGAGGAAACCTACGCAAACACGGGGAGAATGTGCAAACTCCACACAGACAGTGACCCAAGCCGGGAATCGAACCCAGGTCCCTGGAGCTGTGAGGCAGCAGTGCTAACCACTGCGCTACCGTGCCGCCCCTTTACCTTTCTGCTTGCTCTCATTTTCTTTCGCGCTGTCTAATTCTAGTGGATTGCAGTTCAGTGACACAAGGAAAATCTGAAACCTGATCCTGCAATGTCTTCACATCGACTCTTGCCCTCTTAAAGCCTAGGACCATGGGAACATGAATTTCATGGGCCTTGTATCCAAGTAAAAATGTTATTTAGCTATCCTCTGGACTGCCCCGATTCTATTCTATATTGAAATTAAAAAGACAGATTAAAGTATAACCGTTTGCAAAACCTGACATTGAACATAGAACAGTACAGCACAGAACAGGCCCTTCGGCCCACGATGTTGTGCCGAGCTTTATCTGAAACCAAGATCGAGCTATCCCACTCCCTATCATCCTGGTGTGCTCCATGTGCCTATCCAATAACCGCTTAAATGTTCCTAAAGTGTCTGACTCCACTATCACTGCAGGCAGTCCATTCCACACCCCAACCACTCTCTGCGTAAAGAACCTACCTCTGATATCCTTCCTGTATCTCCCACCACGAACCCTATAGTTATGCCCCCTTGTAATAGCTCCATCCACCCGAGGAAATGGTCTTTGAACGTTCACTCTATCTATCCCCTTCATCATTTTATAAACCTCTATTAAGTCTCCCCTCAGCCTCCTCCGCTCCAGAGAGAACAGCCCTCGCTCCCTCAACCGTTCCTCATAAGACCTACCCTCCAAACCAGGCAGCATCCTGGTAAATCTGCTCTGCACTCTTTCCAGCGCTTCCACATCCTTCTTATAGTGAGGTGACCAGAACTGCACACAATATTCCAAATGTGGTCTCACCAAGGTCCTGTACAGTTGCAGCATAACCCCACGGCTCTTAACTCCAACCCCCTGTTAATAAAAGCTGACACACTATAGGCATTCTTCACAGCTCTATCCACTTGAATGGCAACCTTTAGAGATCTGTGGATATGGACACCAAGATCTCTCTGTTCCTCCACAGTCTTCAGAACCCTACCTTTGACCCTGTAATCCACATTTAAATTAATCCTACCAAAATGAATCACCTCACATTTATCAGGGTTAAACTCCATTTGCCATTTTTCAGCCCAGCTTTGCATCCTATCTATGTCTCTTTGCAGCCAACAACAGCCCTCCACCTCATCCACTACTCCACCAATCTTGGTGTCATCAGCAAATTTACTGATCCACCCTTCAGCCCCTCCTCTAAGTCATGAATAAAAATCACAAAGAGCAGAGGACCAAGCACTGATCCCTGCGGCACTCCGCTAGCAACCTGCCTCCAATCCGAAAATTTTCCATCGACCACCACCCTCTGTCTTCGATCAGACACAGTAAGAAGTCTCACAACACCAGGTTAAAGTCCAACAGGTTTATTTGGTAGCAAATACCATAAGCTTTCGGAGCACAGTTCCTTCGTCAGATGGAGTGGATATCTGTTCTCAAACAGTGCAAACAGACACAGAAATCAAATTACAGAATACTGATTAGAATGCAAATCTCTACAGCCAGCCAGGTCTTAAATGTACAGACAATGTGGGTGGAGGGAGCATTCAACACAGGTTAAAGAGATGTGTATTGTCTCCAGACACAACAGCTAGTGAAATTCTGCAAGTTCAGGAGGCAAGCTTTGGGGGTTACTGATAATGTGACATAAATCCAACATCCCGGTTTAGGCCGTCCTCATGTTCGATCAGACAGCCAGTTACCTATCCAATCGGCCAACTTTCCCTCTATCCCACACCTCCTCACTTTCATCATAAGCCGACCATGGGGGACCTTATCAAACGCCTTACTAAAATCCATGTAGATGACATCAACTGCCCTACCTTCATCAACACACTTAGTTACCTCCTCAAAAAATTCAATCAAATTTGTGAGGCACGACTTGCCCTTCACGAATCCGTGCTGACTATCCCGGTTTAATCCGCATCTTTCTAAGTGGTCGTAAATCCCATCCCTAAGGACCTTTTCCATCAATTTACCAACCACCGAAGTAAGACTAACCGGTCTATAATTACCAGGGTCATTTCTATTCCCTTTCTTACACAGAGGAACAACATTTGCCATTCTCCAGTCCTCTGGCACCATCCCCGTGGACAGCGAGGATCCAAAGATCAAAGCCAAAGGCCCTGCAATCTCATCCCTTGCCTCCCAAAGAATCCTAGGATACATTTCATCAGGCCCAGGGGACTTATCGACCTTCAGTTTATTCAAAACTGCCAGGACATCCTCCCTCCGAACATCTATTTCCTCCAGCCTATTAGCCTGTAACACCTTCTCTTCCTGAAAAACATGGCCCCTCTCCTTGGTGAACACTGAAGAAAAGTTTTCATTCATCACCTCGCCTATCTCTACTGACTCCATACACAAGTTCCCACTACTGTCCTTGACCGGCCCTAACCTCACCCTGGTCATTCTTTTATTCCTCACATAAGAGTAAAAAGCCTTGGGGTTTTCCTTGATCTGACCTGTCAAGGACTTCTCGTGTCCCCTCCTAGCTCTCCTAAGCCCCTTTTTCAGCTCATTCCTTGCTAACTTGTAACCCTCAATCGAGCTTAACACCTCCCTAGCATTTGGAGACTTGCAGTCTATCCATCGTCTAGATAGCTGTCCTGCTCAGGTGTGAATATCTTGCACCTTCTTCCCAGTAAGACAATCTGGGCTCTCCCTTAATCTTAAACAACCAAGAACCTAAGCTTGCTGTGGGCAGAAGTTGGAGCAGGTCAAGTGACTCCATAAATTAAAGATACCGTACAAAATTTCATAGTCTTTAAACCTCGCATTTGTAATACGCTGGTGAAATAACAAAACCTTACTTTGAACAGCATCCACAGTGAATACAGTGCGTTCATAAGATGATAAAAAAAGAAGCAGAAGTGTGCCATTCAGCCCATCAAGCCTACTCCACCAATCAATAAGATCACGGCTGATCTGTTTGTGGCCTTAACTCCACTTTTCCATCTTTCCCCATAACTCTTGACTCCCTTGTGAATTAACAATCTACCTAACTCAACCTTGAATATATTCAATGAACCAGTCACAGATGCTGTCTGTGGAAGAAAATTAAAAAGACCAACAACCCTTTGAGAAGAAATTGCTCCTCACCTCTGTCTTAAATGGGAAACCATTTTTTTTGGAAACTATGCCCCACTGGTTCCAGATCGCCTCATGAGGGGAAATGGTGTCTACTTTCAGCATCTACCCTTTCAATCCCTCTCAGAATCTTTTAACATTTCAATAAGTTACCTCTTATTCTTCTTATGAGTATAGGCCCAACCTGCTCAACTTTTCCTCAGAAGACAAACCCTTCATCCAAGGATCAGACTCATCAACCTTCTCTGAACTGTTTCTAAAGCAAGTATATCCCTCAAGTGTGGGGAGCAAAATTGTACACAGAACTCTAGGTGTGGCCTCACCGCTGTCCTGTACAGTTGCAGCAAAACTTGCCTACTATGCTGAATCCCCCTGCAATAAAGGCCAACATTTAATTTGCCTTCCTGATTACTTGCTATATCTACATGCTAATTTTTTTTGTGGTTCATGTACAAGGACACCCATATCCCTCTGTGCTGCAACATCCTAAAGTCAGTCTCCATTAAATAGTATTCTGCCTCACAATGCCAGGGATCTGGGTCCAATTCCTGGCTTGGGTCACTGTCTGAGCAGACTCTGCTCGTTCTCCCCGTGTCATAGTAGGTTTCCTCCGAGTGCTCCGATTTCCTTGGTTTCCGAAAGATGTGCTGATTAGGTGCAGTGGCCATGCTAAGTTCTCCCTTAGTGTACCCGGACAGACGCCGGAGTGTGGCGACTAGGGGGTTTTCACAGTAACTTCATTGCAGTGTTGATGTAAGCATACTTGTGACACTAATAAATAAACTTTAAAACAACTCCATCTGTCAAATCTTTGCGCACACACTTAAATTGGTACAGTCTTTCATTGGCTGGGCCTTTACCCCATGCAAGAGTTTGCAACACATTATTCTGACCAATATTTATCCCTCGATCAGTATCACAAAGCAGATCATCTCATCATTGTGGCTGTTTGTGAGAGCTTGCAGTGTATCCTACAACAGTAACTATACTTCCAAAGTACATAATTGGTTATAAAGCGCTTTAAGACAACTGGTGGTTAGAGAAGGCACGATGTAAATGCAAGTCAATCTTTTATAGTATTACACAGACTTTACAGCATTGAAACAGGCCACTGTGATTCCACAGGCATCTATGTTGAACCTCTTGTTCATCATTTAAATAAATAAATTAGACTGATGAGATCAAAATTTGCAAATGGTACCAAATTAAGGTGTGCACTTAACACAGTGAACTGCAACAAAATACAGGAAGACATGAATAGATTGCAGAATGGCTATGTAATCAACAAAATAATTACAGTCTAGGTAAGTAATGAGGCTTATATTCTGGTGGGAAGAACAGGAGACCACATATTACTTGGGTAATAATCTAAATGGAGTTGATGAACAGTGGGATCTGAGAGTTGCCAAAACACAAATCACTAAAAAGTAATGATGCCATAATAAAACAATTAAAACATTGGGGTTCATTTCTAGAGGGATAACATTGAATTACAGAGAAATTAGAAGTGTGGAGTGATTATTTTAGTAGGAAAAGCATGGAGAGACAATATAAAATAAAGGGAACAATTCTTTTGTGGGTACAGGAGTGGAGGAACCTGGGTGTATAGTATAAATCATTGAAGGTGGCAGAGGAAGTTGAGAAGGGGGTTCATAAAGCATGCAGCATCTTAGGCCATTTGGTGATCATCAAACTCGAGACTACTTACCAGTGCTATCCCCATATCCCTTGATGTCATTAGTATCCAGAGATTTATTGACTTAGACATGCTCAATGGCTGAAGCTCCAGAGTCCTCTGGGGTAGAGAATTCTAAAGATTCACCACAACCTGCGTGAAGAAATTCCCCCATCTCCGTTCTAAATAGCCTGCCTCTTATTTTGAGACACTTATTTTGTCCCCTGGTTCGAGACGCAGCTGCCATGGGAAACTTCCTATATACAGCTATCCTGTCATTCCCTGGAACAATATTGTAAATTTCAATGAGATAAAAACAAAGAAAATAGGAACAAGAGTAGGCCATTTGTCCCTTTAAGCCTGCTCCATATTCATTGTGATCATGGCTGATCATCCAACTCAGTAAACTGTTTCTGCTTTCCCACTATATCCTGTGGTCCCTTTAGCCCCAAGAACTATAGCTAATTACTTCTTGAAAACGTACAATGTTTTGACCTCAACTGCTTACTGTGGTAGTGAATTTCACAGGCTCACCACTCTGTGGGTGAGGAAATTTCTCCTCATCTCAGTTCGGCTCATATCCTTAGACTATAATCCCTGGTTCTGGACTCCCCCGGCATCACCCCTGTCTGGTTCTATTAGAATTTAATGGGTTTTGATGAGATCTCCCTCATCCTTCATTCCAGCGAATATAATCCTCACTAATTCAATCTCTCCTCATGCGCGGTCCCGCTATCCCAGGAATAACTCCAGCCAGCATAGGCCCAGTTTTCTCAGCCTCCTCATAAGAGAATCCTGACATCATAGGGATTAGTCTGATGAACCTCTGTTGGATTCCCTCCATGGCAGGTATGTATTTCCGAATTAATAGGGCTTTGAATGGCTTTATTAATAAGGGCGTGGAGTACAAAAGCAAGGATGCCCCTGGTATGGAACACTGGTTTGCCCACAATTGGTATATTGTGTCCAGTTCTGGGCATCACACTTTAGGAAAAATGTGAAGGCACTAGACGTGTAGAAAAGATTCACTGGAAAAAGTCCCAGGGATGATGAACTTCATCTTCAGAGATGGATTGGAGAAGTTGGGACTGTTTTTCTTTGAGAAGGGAACGTTTGAGAGGAAATTTGGTAGAGGTATTCGGAACTGAGGGACCTGGACAGAGCAGACAGAGAAAACCTGTTCTCATTGAAGGATTGGGAACAAGAGGACACAGATTTAAGTTAATTGACAAAAGAAACTATGCAATGGATGAAGAATCTTTTAATGCAGCGAGCGGTTATGATTTGGAATACGCAGTCTGGGTGGTGGATGCACTGTCAATTGGGGCAGTGAAAAGGGAATTGACTTGTTATCTGAAAAGAGTGAATGTGCAAGGTCACAGGAAAAAGGAAGGAGAATGGCACTAGGTTGATTGCTCAAACAGACAGCTGGCACAGGTAAGATGGGCCAAATGGCAGCCTCTTGTGTTGTAACAATTCGGTGATTCAATGATGTTATGCATGTGTCAGTCCTTGACTTCTTGTCTATCTCTGTGGCTGCTGCCAATTTTTCTGCTTGATTGACCTAGATTTCATTCATGCAGCAGTACGAAGGGGAACCCCCCCACTTCAGGGAAGTCAGATTCCAGTCGATGTCAATTATAGGATCAGAAGGGCCTTGGCGTCCGGGTCCATAGGACTCTTAAATTGGCCTTGCAGGTAGAGGAGGTGGTTAAGAAGGCGTATGGTGTGCTGGCCTTCATCAATCGAGGGATTGAGTTTAGGAGTCGGGAGATAATGATGCAGCTTGATAAGACCCTCGTCAGACCCCACTTGGAGTACTGTGCTCAGTTCTGGTCGCCCCATTACAGGAGGGATGTGGAAATGATTGAAAGGGTGCAGAGAAGATTTACAAGGATGTTGCCTGGATTGGTTGGCATGCCTTATGAGGATAGATTGAGGGAGCTCGGTCTTTTCTCCTTGGAGAGACGGAGGACGAGAGGTGACCTGATAGAGGTGTACAAGATGTTGAGAGGTATAGATCGGGTGGATTCTCGGAGGCTTTTTCCCAGGGCTGAAATGGCTGCTACGAGAGGACACAGGTTTAAGGTGCTGGGGGGTAGGTACAGAGGAGATGTCGGGGGTAAGTTTTTCACTCAGAGGGTGGTGGGTGAGTGGAATCGGCTGCCGTCAGTGGTGGTGGAGGCAAACTCGATAGGGTCTTTTAAGAGACTTCTGGATGAGTACATGGAACTTAATAGGATTGAGGGTTATAGGTAAGCTTATATATAAGCCTAGGTAGGTAGGGACATGACTGGCGCATGTGGGCTGAAGGGCCTGTTTGTGCTGTATTTTTTCTATGTTCTATAACTGCTGAACTGAGTGGGAAATTAATAGCAACAAAAAGATAATAAATGTACTTGGATTTATACTTTTCAAATATTTTTTTGACCACTTGTTTCAGGACGTAGATATGATGGACCAGAATGGAATGACACCATTGATGTGGGCATCGTATCGAACACACAGGTTAGAGCGGTTTTAGCCCTTCAATGTCCAACCATTTACTAGATTCTGGGATTCTATCACTGTCTGTGTGGAGTTTGCACATTCTCTCTCTGTCTGTGTGGGCTTCCTCCGGTTGCTCCTGTTTACCCTCACACTCAAAGATGCACAGATTAGGTGGATTGGCTATGCTAAATGTGTGGTTATGCAAATAGGATCGTGGGGGCAGAGGACCGACTTGGGTAAGATGGTCTTTCGGAGAGTCAGTGCGGATTCCATGGGCCGAATAGCCTCTTTTTTCACTGCTGGGCTATCTGAGTTAGGCATGGCAGTGTACACTCTATGTCCTTGGTTTGTCCTTCATTTGTGAATCTAGAGCAAAAGTGCTAGCGAGCCACATGGTTATAATGTGTGGAATTGAACCTGGCGTTGCCCTCGCCCAGTGTGCAGGTTTGCACATTTCTAGCAGAGGTGACTCTGTAAGAATGGCTTGTGGTAACTGCCCAGTTTTTCCCCTCTTTGGCTCAGGGTTTCCTGGTGCAGTTTTATCCCCACAACTGATCACCATGATTGAAATCAGTTGAACTCATTGTAGACTGGTGGGTTAAACCTGATCCTGGTCAGACACGCAGTGTTTAAACCATAAATCCAATTTCATTTTAACTGTTATCCTATTTTCGTCTCCATCTCAGATGATATGCACTTTTCTTTTCTCTCCAGTTCCCTCCATTCCACCTCACTGCCTGTCCCTCAACCCAAAAAAAAGTACATAGATTATGCTATATCTTTATAAAGTAGGTCTTGTTATGATATGGCAGATGGTAAGTGCCAGGTTGCCCAAATCCCAAAGAGAAACTTGAGCAAGCTAGTTCTTCACCCTAAGGGTTGTGAATCTGTGGAATTCCCTGCCCAGTGAAGCAGTTGCGGCTACCTCATTGAATGTTTTTAAGGCAAAGATAGATACATTTTTGAACAGTAAAGGAATTGAATAGAGGTATATAAAATTATGAAAGGCATAGATAGGGTGAACGGTGGGAAGCTTTTCCCCAGGTCGGTGGTGACGTTCACGAGGGGTCATAGGTTCAAGGTGAAGGGGGGAGGTTTAACACAGATATCAGAAGGACATATTTTACACAGAGGGTGGTGGGGGCCTGGAATGCGCTGCCAGGCAAGGTGGTGGAGGCGGACACACTGGGAACGTTTAAGACTTATCTAGATAGCCATATGAACGGAGTGGGAATGGAGGGATACAAAAGAATGGTCTAGTTTGGACCAGGGAGCGGCACGGGCTTGGAGGGCCGAAGGGCCTTTTCCTGTGCTGTATTGTTCTTTGTTCTTTTCTTTGAATGGCGGAGCAGGCTCGAGGGGCCAAATGACCTACTCCTGCTCCCAGTTCTTATGTTCCAATGTAAGCTACCACAGCAATTTGTATATTATGAGGAAGTGCTGTAATAATATAGAAACCTTCTATCAATACAACAGCGCTACTGTATCCTGTGTAGCCATATCCTTGGTCCTTCAGATTAACACCTCATTTTATGCCATTGAAATTAGTTGCACATAATGACATGTAATTTGCATACAATCTGCAGCTCAGAAAAAGTGCTTATTGGAGGACCCTCCTCCCACGTTATTTCATCCTACCCATTCACCCTACTATTCTCTTCTCCCTCATTCATTTATCTACCTTTCCCTCTTTTCTTCCTTGTAAGAACAAAGAGAATTACAGCACAGGAACAGGCCCTTCGATCCTCTAAGCCTGCACTGACCATGCTGCCCGACTTAACTAAAACCCCTTATCCTTCCGGGGACCATATCCCTCTATTCCCATCCTATTCATGAATTTGTCAACACGCCCCTTAAAAGCCACCACCGTATCCGCTTCCACCATCTTCCCCGGCAGCGAGTTCCAGGCACCTACCATCCTCTGTGTAAAAAATCTGCCTCGTACATCTCCTTTAAACCTTGCCCCTCGCACCTTAAACCTGTGCCTCCTAGTAATTGACTCTTCCAACCTGGGGAAAAAGCTTCTGACTATCCACTTTGTCCATGCCCCTCATAATCTTGTAGACTTTTATCATGTCACCCGTCAACCTCCGTCGTTCCAGTGAGAACAAACCAAGTTTCTCCAACTTCTCCTCATAGCTAATGCCCTCCATACCAGGCAACATCCTGGTAAATATTTTCTGTACGCTCTCCAAAGCCTCCACATCCTTCTGGTAGTGTGGCGACCAGAATTGAACACTATATTCCAAGTGTGGTCGAACTAAGGTTCTATAAAGCTGCAACATGACTTGCCAATTTTTAAACTCAATGCCGCGGCCAATGAAGGCAAGCATAAGAACATAAGAACTAGGAGCAGGAGTAGGCTATCTGGCCCCTTGAGCCTGCTCCGCCATTCAATAAGATCATGGCTGATCTTTTTGTGGACTCAGCTCCACTTACCCACCCGCTCACCATAACCCTTAATTCCTTTACTGTTCAAAAATTTATCTATCCTTGCCTTAAAAACATTCAATGAGGTCGCCTCAACTGCTTCACTGGGCAGGGAATTCCACAGATTCACAATTCTTTGTGTGAAGAATTTTCTCCTCAACTCAGTCCTAAATCTGCTTCCCCTTATTTTGAGGCCATGCCCCCTAGTTCTAGTTTTACCTGCCAGTGGAAACAACTTCCCTGCTTCTATCTTATCTATTCCCTTCATAATCTTATATGTTTCTATAAGATCTCCCCTAAATTCCAATGAGTATAGCCCCAGTCTACTCAGTCTCTCATAAGCCAACCCCCTCAACTCCGGAGTCAACCTCGTGAATCTCCTGCACCCTCTCCAGTGTCAGTATATCCTTTCTCAAGTAAGGAGACCAAAACTGTACACAGTACCCCAGGTGTGGCCTCACCAGCACCTTACACAGCTGCAACATAACCTCGCTGTTTTTAAACCCCATCCCTCGAGCAATGATGGACAAAATTCCATTTGCCTTCTTAATTACCTGCTGCACCTGCAAACCAACTTCTTGGGATTCCTGTACAAGGACACCCAGATCCCTCTGTACAGCAGCTTGCTGCAATTTTTTACCATTTAAATAATAGTCCATTTTACTGTTATTCCTACCAAAATGGATGACCTCACATTTACCAACATTGTACTCCATCTGCTAGACCCTCGCAAACTCACTTAGATTATCTATATCCCTTTGCAGACTTTCAGTGTCCTCTGCACACTTTGCTCTGCCACCCATCTTAGTGCCATCTGCGAATTTTGACACATTACACTTGGTCCCCAACTCCAAATCATCTATGTAAATCAGAAATAATTGCAGTCCCAACACTGATCTCTGAGGCACACCACTAGTCACTGATCGTCAATCAGAAAAACACCCATTTACCCCCACTCTTTGCTTTCCGTTAGTTAACCAATCCTCTATCCATGCTAATACATTACCCATAACACCGTGCACCTTTATCTTATGTAGCAGCCTTTGGTGCGGCACCTTGTCAAATGCCTTCTGGAAATCCAGATATACCACATCCACAGGTTCCCCATTGTCCATGGAACATGTAATGTTCTCAAAGAATTCCACCAAATTAGTCAAACATGACCTGCCCTTCATGAACCCATGCTGCGTCTTACCAATGGGACAATTTATATCCAGATGTCTCGCTATTTCTTCCTTGATAGATTCAAGCATTTTCCCTACTACAGAAGTTAAGCTAACCGGCCTATAGTTAACTGCCTTTTGTCTACCTCCTTTTTTAAACAGTAGCACCACATTAGCTGTTTTCCAATCTGCGGGAACCACCCCAGAGTCCAGCGAATTTTGGTAAATTACCACTAGTGCATTTGCTATTTTCCTTGCCATTTCTTTTAGTACCCTGGGATGCATTCCATCAGGACCAGGAGACTTGTCTACCTTTAGCCCCATTAACTTGCCCAACACTACCTCGTTCATGATAATGATAGTTTCTAGGTTCTCACCTGCCATCGCCTTCCTATCATCAATTTTTGGCATGTAATTTGTGTCTTCCACTGTGAAGACCAACACTAAGTACCTGTTTAATGCCTCAGCCATTTTCTCATTTCCAGTTATTACATGCCCCTTCTCATCCTCTAAAGGACCATGCCGTATGCCTTCTTGATTACCTTCTCGATTACCTTCTCCACCTGCATTGCCACTTTAGCGACCTGTGTACCTGTACGCCCAGATCCCTTTGCCTATCAATACTCAGAAGGGTTCGGCCATTTACTGTATATTTCCTATCTGTATTAGTCCTTTCAAAATGCATTACCTCACATTTGTCTGGATTAAACTCCATCTGCCATCTCTCTGCCCAAATCTCCAACCGACCTATATCCTGCTGTATCCACTGATGGTCCTCATCGCTATCCACAATTCCACCAACCTTTGTGTCGTCCGCAAACTTACTGGTCAAACCAGTTACATTTTCCTCCAAATCATTTATATACAAACAGCAAAGGTCCCAGCACTGATCCCTGAGGAACGCCACTTGTCACAGCCCCCCATTCAGAAACACACCCTTCCACTGCTACCCTCTGTCTTCTATGACCAACGGTAGTCATGATGTGGAGATGCCGGCGTTGGACTGGGGTAAATACAGTAAGAGTTTTAACAACACCAGGTTAAAGTCCAACAGGTTTATTTGGTAGCAAATGCCATTAGCTTTCGGAGCCCTGCTCCTTCATCAAGTGGAGTGAATATCTCATGATGAAGGAGCAGGGCTCCGAAAGCTAATGGCATTTGCTACCAAATAAACCTGTTGGACTTTAACCTGGTGTTGTTAAAACTCTTACTGTGTTCTATGACCGAGCCAGTTCTGTATCCACCTTGCCAGCTTACCTCTGATTCCATGCGACTTCACCTTCTGTAGTAACAGGTTCAAGGAGCTCCTGTGGAAGTAAGGATGAGTGATAAATGCCGGCCTTACTAACAAACACCAATACTGAGAATGTTTTCGTGTTGTAAATTCTAGCCTGTGTATCCCACCACTGCCTAGATTACGAGGGAAAGGTAAAACGGACCTTTTCAGGCTTTCTTTCTCAGTTGTGTCGGAATATTGTGAAGTAATGACTTGTACTTATATTGATCATATCTGCTTGAAATAGCTATGATTTCAAAGATTATTTATTGTCCATTAAGATGGAGAGTGATTCTTTGTAATATTCAATGTGCTTTATTTTGAAATGTTTTACAGCATTAGCAAGTTTATAAGGCTTTTCATAATTGGTAAACACAAAATTAGAATTGCCTCCAAAGCCATACTGAAAATTATGGCTATCAACTTTTTGAAGGCTGATTTGCTTCATTGTATTTTATTGGAGCCAGTAACCCGTCTGTTTGAACAGCAACGTTATAATTGTTTTTGGTTTCAGTGTGGATCCCACAAGACTGTTGCTCACGTTTAATGTGTCAGTGAATCTTGGGGACAAGTACCACAAGAACACAGCATTACACTGGGCAGTGCTGGCAGGAAACACCACTGTGATCAGCTTGCTACTCGAGGCTGGGGCTAATGTCGATGCTCAGAATATCAAGGTGTGAATTTCTATTTTATATTATCCATATAAAGTATGAGAACAGTTTACAATAGAGTTTAGGGATTTCTGCTGCAAACATGTAATGAAAATTGGCATATCTTGTTTTAAGTAATATTGCAGAGTGCACTAATTTTTGTTTTCAATGGAATGTGTTTTTAAAAAATCTATGGTGTCAGTGAGAGAGACATTTATCCATGCACTTCGCAATCTCAGGAATTTCCAAAGCACTTTGCAAGCAATGAAGTGTAGTCACTGTTATAATATAGGAAATGCAACAGCAAATCTGTGTGCAGCAAGATCTCATTAACAGCATTGAATTAAATCTAGCTCTGCTATCGCGATGTTGGTGAGGGGTAAATTTTGGGTCCAGTACAGAGGATACCTCCTTTGCTTTTCTCGAGAAGCTCTGAGGGACTAGGTGAAACTTTGAGTGAGCATTTTCCATCCTTTCTGAATGCTGGTTCAGGAGGAGTGAAGAATTTTGCTTTTTGCAGACTTACTGGTACCAGATACGGTGGCACAGTGGTTAGCACTGCTGCCTCACAAGCGCCAGGGATCCAGGTTCGATTCCCGGCTTGGGTCACTGTCTGGTGTTTGCATGTCTGCGTGAGTTTCTTCCGGGTGCTCCGGTTTCCTCCCACAGTCTGAAAGATGTACTGCTTAGGTGCATTGGCCATGCTAAATTCTCCCTCAGTGTATCTGAACAGGAGCCAGACTGTGGCGACTTGGGGATTTTCACAGTAACTTAGCAGTGTTAATGTAAGTCTACTTGTGACACTAATAAATAAACTTTAAACAGAATCCTGAACTGGGTTGCTACTTGTGACTGAATTTCTTTTGTGTTAAAATATTTGCAATCCACTACTTAAAGAGGATTATACACCCTTTGTGTACATTAACACCTCATTTAACTGTTTGGCCTTTATTGTAAAGAAGATGGAGTATAAAAGGAGGGAAGCCTTTTTACAACAGGACATTGGTGAGACCAATTCTGAGGGGGCTTGACAGGATAGATATTGGGAAGATGTTCCCCCTCATGGGGGATCCAAAACTAGGAAACACAGAATAGTCTACCACTTAAGACAGAGATGAGGAATAATTTCTTCTCTCAGGAGGTCGTTAGTCTTTGGAATTCACTTCCCTGGAGTGTAGTGGAGGTGGAGTCAGCAAATATATGGCAAGGTGGTGGAGGCAGACACACTGGGAACATTTAAGACTTATCTAGATAGCCACATGAACGGAGTGGGAATGGAGGGATACAAAAGAATGGTCGAGTTTGGACCAGGGAGCGGCACGGGCTTGGAGGGCCGAAGGGCCTGTTCCTGTGCTGTATTGTTCTTTGTTCTTTGTATATTCAAGGCCGAGTTAGACAAATTTTTTGATCAAATGGAGTCAAAGTTTATGGACAGTAGGCAGGTGTTTAGGCCACATTCAGAACAGCTCTGATCTTATTGAATGGCAGAGATGGCTCCAGGGGTCAAATGGCTTAATCCTATTTCTTATGACCTGAAGTTTATTTTTGTAGAAACTGAACAGGCATCAAGTTTACAAGTTCTGAAAAAGCAGTATTCAACTCTTCTTCTTTCCACAGTTGCTGCCAGACCTGCTGAGTTTTTCCAGCACTTTTTTAATTTGAAATTTACAATGTGATGGGAAACGCCAGTATTTGCTTCTACATTGTTTATTTTCACAGGGTGAAACACCATTAGATCTTGCTAAACAGAGGAAAAATGTTTGGATGATTAACCATTTACAAGAAGCAAGGCAAGCAAAAGGCTTTGACAGTCCTTCTTTCCTGAAAAAGCTGAAGGCTGACAAGGTGAGTGAGATGAAAAAGTACAAACATTTTTGCACCTTTCATGACTTCAAGATATCCCAAAGCACTTAACAGCCAATGAAATACTTCGGAGATATTGTTGCATTTTTTTGAACGTTTTAAACCCCCAACTGTCCTGAGACTATTTTAATGAGATAAAGTCAGAACAAGTTTGTTAATTTCTGAGATAAACTATGGCAATGAACTCGGGCAGTGGTGTACAGTTTTTTAAATTCTTTTTTTATGGGCCAACATTTATCGCCCATCCCTAGTTGCCCGAGGGCAATTGAGAGTCAACCACATTGCACACATTTAACACACGTTATACTGCCCATGTACTTGCATAGCACCTTCTAAACCCATGACTGTTACCATCTAGAAGGACAAGGGCAGCAGATATCTGGAAACCACCACCACCTGGAGGTTCCCGTTCAAGTCTCTCACTATCCTGACTTGGAAACATATCGCTGTTCCTTCACTGTTGATGATTCAAAATCCTGGAACTCCCTCCCTAACAGCACTGTGGGTGTATCTACACCACACAGACTGCAGCAGCGGTTCAAGAAGGCAGCTCACCACACCTTCTCAAGGGTAATAAGGCGTGGGCAATAAATGCTGACTGAGCCAGCGACACCCACATTCCATGAATTAATAAAAAGCCAAGATCTTGACAGAGCACACAGATGGTTTCTTTTGCGCTTTTATTCTTCAAGCCTTTTTCCCTCTCTCTTCCCCGAGCCCAGGGTTTACCAAGAATCTTTGCAGAGTGCCCCGCTGTTGAGGATGAGATTAGCTACTCTGCCTGGAAAGTCTAGAACCTTCTGACCTGGGAAATTGAAGAAATATTCGTTAATTGTGAAAAACATGAAGTGACATTTATTTCTCCCAGGATTAATTTTCTTGCTTTTGGAACTGGCTAATGCGCATCCACACATTTGGAAATTATATTTTTGAGACATCTTAGCATTTATTTAGCTGACCTTTGATCATTTAAAAATAACTATGATCAAGAAATATATGGAAGTGTAATTTATTCATGCAATGACAATTAGCTTTAGTGTTTACAAAAGAAACTTGGCAAATTGTAAACCGGACAGATTGCGTGTCAGACTGTTTTATTGTCATTGGTGCATGCTGGAATTGGAAATACGATGCAGTTGTTTTGTTTAAATTGCATATTCTTGAAATACATTTTTGCCTGGTGACATGAACAAATTTGGCATGAAATCAGTTGGATGCTTTCAACTGTTCAATCAGTCCTGTGTTCATTACTGCACTCAAGATAAACCATTTTGGCTTTACTGAGTTTGAAACATAGAAACATAGAAAACATAGAAAAACTACAGCACAAACAGGCCCTTGGGCCCAAAAGTTGTGCCGAACACATCCCTACCTTCTAGACCTACCTATAACCCTCCATCCTATTAAGCTCCATGTACTCATCCAGGAGTCTCTTAAAAGACCCTATTGAGTTCGCCTCCACCACCACTGATGGCAGCCGATTCCACTCGCCCACCACCCTCTGTGTGGAAAAACTTACCCCTAACATCTCCCCTGTACCTACCCCCCAGCACCCTAAACCTGTGTCCTCTCGTAGCAGATATTTCCACCCTGGGAAAAAGCCTCCGAGAGTCCACCCGATCTTTGCCTCTCAACATCTTATACACCTCTATTAGGTCTCCTCTCATCCTTCGTCTCTCCAAGGAGAAAGGACCGAGCTCCCTCAGCCTATCCTCATAAGACATGCCACTCAATCCAGGCAACATCCTTGTCAATCTCCTCTGCACCCTTTCAATCTTTTACACATCCTTCCTATAGTGAGGCGACCAGAACGGAGCACAGTACTCCAAGTGGGAGCACAGTACTCCAAGTGGGAGTTTGGAGTTTATGTTGGAGAGTTTTGTTTTTTTTGGAACTGTGGTATAATTAGATTTTGCTGCCTTTTTTGGAACAGGAATTTCGTCAGAAGGTGATGCTGGGAACTCCATTTTTGGTGATCTGGTTGATGGGATTCATCGCTGACCTTGACATTGACTCATGGTTAATAAAGGGACTTATGTACGCTGGGGTCTGGGCAATGGTACAATTCCTTTCGAAGTAAGTGAATTACATGAAACTTGGCAACTGTTACCTTTCTTTTCTGTTCATCCCAAACCTTCTGCATTTCTTAGTAACCCAATGCTGCTGTTCTTGAGCTCTGTATGATGTTATTTCTGCTCCTTGATTTGATTACAGTCCTTCATAAATATCAGTTACAGTGTTTATAATATATTCTGTGTGTCGAATTCCCCTGGAAAATACAGTAAATTATACTTTGAGATCAGTATTTGTGATTTGGTGTATATATCTACAGAGCTATTAGTAAATGCCCAGTTCCTGAGCATTATATATTTTTAAACACAGTATTAAAAACATCACTGCTCAGATACTACTTGATTGTGGTGTAGGGAATGAAAATCTGCTGTTATTTATGCAGCCAAGTTTGAATATATCTAAGGAATTTGTGATCAGTGTGCATCATCACATTTCTACCTCTCTTCAGCTCTAAAGAAGAGTCATATAGACTCAAAACATTAACTCTCTCTCTCTACGCAACTGCTGAGCTTTACCAGCGTTTTTTAATTTTGTGTTTAGCTAATCTGCTTTCAGGTAGCTGAGGGCAGTGCTGTTGATGTGGTGTACATGAGCTTCAAGAAGGTGTTTGATATAGTGCTGCACAACAGACTTGTGATCACTGAGTTCACAGAATAAAAGGGACAGTAGCAACATGGATACTAAATTGGCTGAGTGACAGGGAACACAAAGGGTAAACAGCTACTTGACTCGGACTGGAGGATAGTTTAGAGTAAAACTTCCTGATATATGTTCCTGATATAAAGCACTTGGTGTAGTTTCAAAATTTGTGGATGATGTGAATCTTGGAAGTATTGTGAACCATGAGAGTGATAGTGTAGAACTTAAAAAGAACATAGACAAGTTGGTGAAATGGCAGCTAAACGTGAATTCATTTTGGTAGGGAGAGAGAGAGAGAGAGATACTGTTTCCCATGTCCATCCCCTTCTAAACTAAAACTGCAGTCAGCAGCAAAACTGAAAATGAAACCCTGAGTTCACTATGGAGAAAAACTGTCCAAAACACATGACCTGCCAGCCAGTCTTCCTCCCAACCATGCAGGGTCATAAAACAAATCCCAGAAAGTACCAGAGGCCCAGAGTAAAAAAATAAACAAAACCCCATTTAAACCATTGAAGCAGCAATGAAAGGACTTCTTGCAGACAGCCTGGCAACAAACTGCAGAGAACATAATTTTTAAAAACAATTCTTAAAGGTACACTAACGTAATAACGCAAGCAGCATGCACTATTGGTGTTATTGTCTCTTTCAGATCTTTCTTTGATCACTCCATGCACAGTGCACTTCCTCTTGGAATCTACCTGGCAACAAAATTCTGGATGTATGCTACCTGGTTCTTCTGGCTGTGGACTGATATCCTTTTAAAAGTCAGTTTGATCATTCCTTTCTTGTGAGTTCATTTCATGGGACATGTAGGAGGGAGGTGAGATGTTGTGGTGGGGGTTCTGAAAGCTCCGATCCAATTGGGGAGGTGCATTTATCCATCTGATTTGGGTTTAATGTTCTGTCCATTGTCATGACCATTTGGCTAAATGGTGAAGGTGTGATCTTGTCCTGGTCCCTGCCCCAGGATCTGCTTACACTTTCTTTGTAATCAACTAACTTGGCAGAGACTGAGGGCCCGATTTTACCAAACTTTCACGCCCAGAAATGGGTGCAAAATCGGGGTAAAGTTGGGCGTCGGGCCTATACCGCGATCTGCACCCGATTCCGAGCAGATCGCGGCTTTACCGACACTCGATTCGGTCGTGGGTCCGGCCCGCGCCTGAATCGGGCGGCCCGGCGATTTAAATGCATTTGCATGCATTTAAATCGACTTAATGAATCGCACGCCAAACCCTACCACCAAATCCCACTTTACTGTCTTCTGGTCCATTCCGCATCCGCGCTGTAAGCGACCTGCAAAATAAAAGTCTGAAGTCGTCACTGCAGCTTCCGAAGAGCGGGGTCAGAGCCTGCAACGGCTCTTTGACCCAGGTCATCCTCTGGTTGGGGGGGGGGGGGGGGGGGGGTGGTGGTGGTTCCGCTGCCAGTCTGCGGCCGATTGGTGGGGATGGAGGGGGCAGGGGGGTCCGCCGCCACTCTGCGGGTGATCCCTCCTCACCACCGGAGGAACGAATCCCTCCTGCCGGAGTGGACGTGCGGCCATGCCACCCCACAAAACCTTCAGGATGACACGATTCCTCGCTAAGAAGATGAAGCAGAACCGGCCGATTCCACAGTGGATCCACATGAAAACTGGCTACAAGATCAGTACAAGTCCAAGAGGAGACACTGGAGAAGGACCAAGCTGGGCCTGTAAAGGGATACACCATCAAAGGGATAGGTATATACCAAAGGGAAAGAGTTACAGCTGGGGGAAAGGAAAGTATGATGCGATTAGGCGAGATTTAGCTGGCATAGGTTGGGGAAGGAAACTGCAGGGGATGGGCACAATTGTAATGTGGAGCTTGTTCAAGGAACAGCTACTAGGCGTCCTTGATAAATATGTACCTGCCAGGCAGGGAGGAAGCAGACGTGTGAGGGAACCGTGGTTTACTAAGGAGGTTGAATCTCTTGTGAAGAGGAAGAAGGAGACTTATGTTAAGATGAGACGTGAAGGCTCAGTTAGGGCACTTGAGAGTTACAAGTTAGCCAGGAAGGACCTAAAGAGAGAGTTAAGAAGAGCCAGGAGGGGACATGAGAAGTCTTTGGCAGGTAGGATCAAGGAAAACCCTAAAGCTTTCTATAGGTATGTCAGGAGTAAAAGAATGACTAGGGTAAGATTAGGGCCAGTCAAGGACAGTAGTGGGAAGTTGTGCGTGGAGTCTGAAGAGATAGGAGAGGCACTAAATGAATATTTTTCGTCGGTATTCACACTGGAGAGGGACAGTGTTGTCGAGGGGAGTACTGAGATGCAGGCTGTTGGACTGGATGGGATTGATGTTCATAAGGAGGAGGTGTTAGCAATTCTGGAAAGGGTAAAAATAGATGAGTCCCCTGGGCCGGATGGGATTTACCCTAGGATTCTCTGGGAGGTTAGAGAGGAGATTGCAGACCCTTTGGCTTTGATCTTTGTGTTGTCATTGTCTACAGGAACAGTGTCAGAAGACTGGAGGATAGTAAATGTTGTCCCCTTGTTCAAGAAGAGGAGTAGGGACAACCCTGGTAATTATAGACCAGTGAGCCTTACTTCTGTTGTGGGCAAAGTATTGGAAAGGATTATAAGAGATAGGATTTATAATCACCTAGAAAGGAATAATTTGATTAGGGATAGTCAGCGCGGTTTTGTGAAGGGTAGGTCGTGCCTCACAAACCTTATTGAGTTATTTGAGAAGGTGACCAAAGAGGTGGATGAGGGTAAAGCGGTTGATGTGGTGTATATGGATTTCAGCAAAGCGTTTGATAAGGTTCCCCATGGTAAGCTTTTGCAGAAAATACGGACCCATGGGATTGAGGGTGATTTAGTGGTTTGGATCAGGAATTGGCTAGCTGTAAGAAAACAGACGGTGGTGGTTGATGGGAAATATTCATCCTGGAGTTCAGTTACTAGTGGTGTACCGCAAGGATGTGTTTTGGGGCCACTGCTGTTTGTCATTTTTATTAATGACTTGGATGAGGGCGTGGAAGGATGGATTAGTAAATTTGCGGATGACACTAAAGTCGGTGGAGTTGTACACAGTGCGGAGGGAAGTGGCAGGTTACGGAGGGACATAGATAAGCTGCAGAGCTGGGCTGAGAGGTGGCAAATGGAGTTCAATGCGGAAAAGTGTGAGGTGATTCACTTTGGAAGGAGTAACAGGAATACAGAGTACTGGGCTAATGGTAAGATACTTGGTCGTGTGGATGAACAGAGGGATCTGGGTATCCATGTGCATAGATCCCTGAAAGTTGGCACCCAGGTTGATAGGGTTGTTAAGAAGGCATACGGTGTGTTAGCTTTTATTGGTAGAGGCATTGAGTTTCGGAGCCAGGAGGTCATGCTGCAACTGTACAAAACTCTGGTGTGGCCGCATTTGGAGTATTGCATACAGTTCTGGTCGCCGCATTCTAGGAAAGATGTGGAAGTGTTGGAAAGGGTGCAGAGGAGATTTACCAGGATGTTGCCTGGTATGGTGGGAAAATCGTATGAGGAAAGGCTGAGGGGCTTTGGTTGTTTTCGTTAGAGAGAAGAAGGTTAAGAGGTGACTTAATAGAGGCATACAAGATGATCAGAGGATTAGATAGGGTGGATAGTGAGAGCCTTTTTCCTCGGATGGTGATGGCCTGCACGAGGGGACATAGTTTTAAATTGAGGGGTGAGAGATATAGGACAGATATTAGAGGTAGGTTCTTTACTCAGAGAGTAGTAAGGGCGTGGAATGCCCTGCCTGCAGCAGTAGTGGACTCGTCAACATTAAGAGCATTCAAATGGTTATTGGATAAACATATGGATGATATTGGAATCGTGTAGATTAGAGGGGCTTTAGATTGGTTCCATTGGTCTGCGCAACATCGAGGGCCGAAGGGCCTGTTCTGCGCTGTTATGTTCTATGTTCTATCACTGGTACACTAGCAGCCGCAGCCATCTCTCCCGCTCTCTTGCCCCTGCAGGGAAGAGTAATCTGTGGCTGGTAGTGTACCAGTGATGGTGTATCCCTTTACAGGCCCAGCTTGGTCCTTCTCCAGTGTCTCCTCTTGAACTTGTACTGATCTTGTAGCCAGTTTTCATGCGGATCCACTGTGGAATCGGCCGGTTCTGCTTCATCTTCTTAGCGAGGAATCGTGTCATCCTGAAGGTTTTGTGGGATGGCATGGCCGCACGTCCACTCCGGCAGGAGGGATTCGTTCCTCCGGTGGTGAGGAGGGATCACCCGCAGAGTGGCGGCGGACCCCCCTGCTCACTCCTTCCCCACCAATCGGCAGCACACTGGCGGCCCCCCACCCCGACCAGAGGATGATCGTCAGAGAGCCGCTCTGTCCGCTTTCTGCTTTTTTTTCCTTTCGCGCCCGGGCGTGCTGTGAGAGATTTTTTTCGAACTGCGTATGCGCAGTTCAGAGCTCCGATCGGTCCGGCAGCGCTAAGCCCCGCCCACAGCGCGAATCGGACCGGAGCCGGCAAAGCGGTATGAGCGCGCTGGAAAGAGGATTCCAGGCGCCGATCTATTTGACACCCGGATTCGGCACTTAGACTCCAAGTGATAAAATCAGGCTCTGAGAATTAATTTTTGTCTGTAAACGTGGTATGTTGACACCAACAAGTTTGAGATGACTGGCTGGAACTATATTGTACACGTGGGAAGCTAATATTATGGAACTAGTGATTGTAAAACTTCATTGTATTAGAAAGGAAGCATAAATCTTACAACTCCAAATTTTTGTTCCTTAACACCAAAAAACATCTTCCTGTTCTGTCCGTTCACCTCCCATTTCTTGTCAATAGTGTCGGACTGTTTTACAATTTTGGAAAGTCATGGAAATCGGACCCAGGAGTCATCAAAGCCACAGAAGAACAAAAGAAGAAGGTAAAAAGGAGATGATCGTTTGCAGTTCCTACACTTTTAAACCCTACATTATGATCCATGCATGGATTGTTAAGAGTCAACACTGAGTCACTCTAAAGGTGGCCCACACTTTCTTCACTGGCCATGCATAATGCATGTGGTCAATTCCTGGAATTCAGATCCTATTAAAAAGGAGCATGAATTAAACTTGACCACGCACTAAATCCAACCTTGTTTATAAGTAGATTCCATTTCAAAGCAATTTTATATTTAGTGTTGGGTCACAACATCAATATTTCACTTAGTTCATTCTCTTTGTGCCTGCTGGTAGTTGCAATTGAACTTGCAAAACTGAACAGAAACCTTTCAGCCTCATTGTTCCACAGGAGCAGGCTGAGTGTAAGAAAGATTGTGTCTGCATTTTATTTATTTATTTTTCAGTTAAATTTGGCTTAAAAATCGGAGGTTTTTTTCAAAACAGGGAGTAGGCCCCCTTTTTTGTTTTATCTCCCATAAACTAAAAAGGACATGGCTGGTATGATTGGGAGGCCAGTATACTGCATTCGGTGTGGGATGTGGGAGTTCCTGGAGACAACTTGCCTCCCGGAAGTCCATATCTGTGCCAGATGTGTGGAACTGCAACTCCTGAAGGATCGTGTAAGGGAGCTGGAGCTGAGGCTCGATGAACTCAGTTTAGTTAGGGAAAATGAGAGATTAATAGATAAAAGTTATAGTCAGGTAGTGACACCAGGGTCTTGGAAGGAAGACACATGGGTCACAGTTAGGAGGGGTAATAGTCAGAAGGGTGATGTGCCAGAAAGTACCCCAGTGGCAGTCTCCCATAAAAGAAAGGGATGGGCAACAGATGGGAGAAGGGAAGGGAGTGAGCAGTCTGTGGAGGGATCCCCTGTGGTTATCCCCCTCCAAAATAGGTATATTGTTTTGGATTCTGTGGAGGGGGATGACCCTCCAGGGGTAAGCCACGAGGACCAGATCGCCTCCACGGAGACAGGCTCGGGGGTCCAGAAGGGAAAGAAGGGGTTTAGGAGAGCGATAGTTGTGGGGGACGCAATGGTTAGAGGCACGGACAGGCGGTTCTGTGGGAGTGAACGAGAATCCAGGATGGTAGTCTGCCTCCCTGGTGCTAGGGTACTGGATGTCTCCGAGAGGGTAGGAAGCATATTTAAAAAGGAAGGTAGTCAAACGGATGTGATTATACACATTGGTGAAAATGATGTAGGTAGGAAGAGCAGGGGGGTCATACGAGAGAAATTCAGGGAGTTGGGTGCTAGGCTAAAAAGTAAAGCCTCCAGGGTAGCAATCTCTGGACTGCTCCCGGTGTCTAGTGCAAGTGAGGCTCGGAACAGGGAGATTCTACAGTTGAACGCGTGGCTAAAGGACTGGTGCAAGAGGGAGGGTTTTAAATTCATAGATAACTGGGAAATCTTCAAGTCAGGATGGCAACTGTACAGAAAGGATGGGTTACACCTTAACTGGAAGGGAGCAAATATCCTGGCTGGGAGTTTTGCTAGAGTGTTTCGGCAGGATTTAAACTAGTGTGGCAGGGGGTGGGGAACAAAACAGTAGGTCAGTAAATACTGAGGCTGGGGTTGAGCTGGGGGCCAGGGCAAGGCTAGCTAAGAAGAGGAGCACTCTGGAGGAGGATAACCTGAGTGGGCCTGGAGGTCTGGAGTGCATCTGCTTCAATGCGAGGAGCGTAACGGGTAAAACAGACGAACTTAGGGCCTTAATGCTTATGCGGAATTTGGATGTGGTTGCGGTGACGGAAACTTGGTTAAAAGCAGGACAGGACTGGCAGCTGAATATTCCGGGGTATCAGTGTTTTAGGTGAGACAGAGGAGGGGCTAAAAAAGGTGGGGGAGTAGCGATATTAGTGAAGGAGCATATTACCGCGGTGCAGAGGGTAGACAACTTAGAGGGGTCATGTACTGACTCGCTGTGGGTGGAACTCAGAAACAGGAAGGATGCAGTCACTATGCTGGGGGTGTACTACAGACCACCCAACAGCCCACGGGAAGTGGAGGAAAGGATATGTCAGGAGATTCTGGATAGGTGCAGAAAAAATAGGGTTGTTGTAGTGGGGGACTTTAATTTCCCTGGCACAGACTGGAAAGTGCTGAGAGCTGGGGGACCGGACGGGGAGGAATTTGTAAAATGCGTACTGGAAGGTTCTTTGGAACAGTATGTAGATAGCCCGACTAGAGAGGGGGCAATACTGGACCTAGTTCTGGGAAATGAGCCCGGTCAGGTCGTCAAAGTTTCGGTAGGGGAACATGTGGCAAATAGTGACCACAACTCTGTTAACTTTAGGATAGTAATGGACAAGGATGAGTGCTGTCCTACGGGCAGGGTGCTAAATTGGGGGAAGGCTAACTATAGCCGGATTAGGCAGGAATTGGTGGATGTTGATTGGGAGAGGATGTTCGAGGGTAAGTCCGCGTCTGGCATGTGGGAGTCTTTTAAGGAACTATTGATAAGGCTGCAGGATAGGCATGTGCCTGTAAAAAGGAAAGGTAGGATTCGAGAGCCGTGGATAACCAGGGAAATTGAGGATCTGATTAAAATGAAAAGGGAGGCGTACGTTAAGTCCAGGCAACTGAAAACAGATGGAGCTCTGGAGGAATACAGAGAGAGTAGGAAAGAACTCAAACGGGGAGTTAGAAGGGCAAAAAGAGGTCACGAAATGTTCTTGGCAGGCAGGATTAAGGAGAATCCTAAGGCATTCTATTCATACGTTAGGAACAAAAGAGTTGTCAGGGAGAAAATCGGACCTCTCCGGGACAAAGGAGGGGAATTATGCTTAGAACCCAAGGGAATAGGGGAGAGCCTAAATGAATACTTTGCATCAATATTCACGAAGGAAAGGGGTGTGTTAACCGGGAGTGTCTCGGGGGGAGGTGTTGACCCGTTAGAGAAAATCTCCATTACAAGAGAGGAAGTGTTAGGTTTTTTAAGGGAACATTAAAACTGACAAAGCCCCAGGGCCTGATGGCATCTATCCTCGACTGCTCAGGGAGACGAGAGATGAAATTGCTGGGCCTCTGACGGAAATCTTTGTCGCTGCTTTGGACACGGGTGAGGTCCCTGAGGATTGGAGGATAGCGAATGTGGTCCCGTTGTTTAAGAAGGGTAGCAGGGATAACCCAGGAAATTATAGGCCGGTGAGCTTGACGTCCGTGGTAGGGAAGTTGTTGGAGAGGATTCTTAGAGACAGGATGTATGTGCATTTAGAACGGAACAATCTCATTAGTGACAGACAGCATGGTTGTGTAAGAGGGAGGTCGGCCTTACAAATTTGGTGGAGTTTTTTGAGGAAGTGACAAAAACGGTTGATGAAGGAAGGGCCGTGGATGTCATCTATATGGATTTCAGTAAGGCATTTGACAAAGTCCCACATGGCAGGTTGGTTAAGAAGGCTAAGGCTCATGGGATACAAGAAGTGGCTAGATGGTTGGAGAACTGGCTTGGCCATAGGAGACAGAGGGTAGTGCCGAAGGGTCTTTTTCCGGCTGGAGGTCTGTGACCAGTGGTGTTCCGCAGGGTTCTGTACTGGGGCCTCTGCTATTTGTGATATATATAAATGATTTGGAAGAAGGTGTAACTGGTATAATCAGCAAGTTTGCGGATGACACGAAGATGGCTGGACTTGCGGATAGCGAAGAGCATTGTCGGGCAATACAGCAGGATATAGATAGGCTGGAAAATTGGACGGAGAAGTGGCAGATGGAGTTTAATCCGGATAAATGCGAAGTGATGCATTTTGGAAGAAATAATGTAGGGAGGAGTTATACAATAAATGGCAGAGTCATCAGGAGTATAGAAACACAGAGGGACCTAGGTGTGCAAGTCCACAAATCCTTGAAGGTGGCAACACAGGTGGAGAAGCTGGTGAAGAAGGCATATGGTATGCTTGCCTTCATAGGACGGGATATAGAGTATAAAAGCTGGAGTCTGATGATGCAGCTGTATAGAACGCTGGTTAGGCCACATTTGGAGTACTGCGTCCAGTTCTGGTCGCCGCACTACCAGACGGACGTGGAGGCGTTAGAGAGAGTGCAGAGAAGGTTTACCAGGATGTTGCCTGGTATGGAGGGTCTTAGCTATGAGGAGAGATTGGGTAAACTGGGGTTGTTCTCCCTGGAAAGACGGAGAATGAGGGGAGATCTAATAGAGGTGTACAAGATTATGAAGGGTATAGATAGGGTGAACAGTGGGAAGCTTTTTCCCAGGTTGGAGGTGACGATCACGAGGAGTCACGGGCTCAAGTTGAGAGGGGCGAAGTATAACTCAGATATCAGAGGGATGTTTTTTACACAGAGGGTGGTGGGGGCCTGGAATGCGCTGCCAAGTAGGGTGGTGGAGGCAGGCACGCTGACATAGTTTAAGACTTACCTGGATAGTCACATGAGCAGCCTGGGAATGGAGTGATACAAACGATTGGTCCAGTTGGACCAAGGAGCGGCACAGGCTTGGAGG
Organism: Mustelus asterias; assembly: GCF_964213995.1. Classification (NCBI taxonomy): domain Eukaryota; kingdom Metazoa; phylum Chordata; class Chondrichthyes; order Carcharhiniformes; family Triakidae; genus Mustelus; species Mustelus asterias. Next base: position 945,574 of record NC_135809.1, read on the forward strand.
GCCGAAGGGCCTGTTTCCTGTGCTATACTGTTCTTTGTTCTTTCTTAATTCAATTCTGTTTTATTTTAACAGCTATTTTAATTCATGATTAAAAATTATCAAGCTAACCTTGGAAATACTGCAAGTATTTAAGCAACTTCTCAATGTTTTGGCAATTATTTTTTAAAATCTGCGTGATTCACCTAATTAAAAAGATGGCCTTTGCATCTTCATTCATTGCTTGGCTGCCTCCCCAACTGGACTGTAAACTAATCCTTGTATTGATGCAGAAGCATCCTGCTCTGTCATTCAGTATCTTTCGTTGCCACTGTTTCAAGGGGAGGCGATGGTCTCGTGGTATTAATTCAGAAACTCAGCTAATGTTCTGAGGACTCGAATCCTGCCGCAGCAATTGGTGGAATTTGAATTCAATAAAAAATATCTGGAATTAAGAATCTACTGATGACCATGAAACCCTTGTCGGAAAAACCCATCTGGTTCACTGATGCCCTTTAGGGAAGGAAATCTGCCATCCTTACCTGGTCTGGCCTACATGTGTCATAGAGTCATAGAGGTTTACAGCATGGAAAAAGGCCTTTCGGCCCAACTTGTCCATGCTGCCCTTTTTTAAAAAAAAATCCCTAAGCTAATCCCAATTGCCTGCATTTGGCCCATATCCCTCTCTACCCATCTTACCCATGTAACTGTCCAAATGCTTTTTAAAAGACAAAAATGTACCCGCCTCTACTACTACCTCTGGCAGCTTGTTCCAGACACTCACCACCCTCTGTGAAAAAATTGCTTTTCTGGACACTTTTGTATCTCTCCCCTCTCACCTTAAACCTATGCCCTCTAGTTTTAGGCTCCCCTCCCTTTGGGAAAAGATATTGACTGTCCAGCTGATCTGTGCCCCTCATTATTTTATAGACCTCATTATTTTATAGACCTCTATAAGGTCACCCCTCAGCCTCCTATGCTCCAGTGAAAAAAGTCCCAGTCTATCCAGCCTCTCCTTATAACTCAATCCATCAAGTCCCGGTAGCATCCTAGTAAATCTTTCCTGCACTCTTTCCAGTTTAATAATATCTTTTCTATAATCGGGTGACCAGAATTGCACACAGTATTCCAAGTGTGGCCTTACCAATGTCTTGTACAACTTCAACAAGACGTCCCAACTCCTGTATTCAATGTTCTGACCGATGAAACCAAGCATGCCAAATGCCTCCTTCACCACTTTGTCCACCTATCCACTTTCAAGGAGCTATGAACACGTACCCCGAGATCTCTTTGTTCTGTTACTCTCCCCAACGCCCTACCATTAACTGAGTAAGTCCTGCCCTGATTCAATCTACCAAAATGCATCACCTCGCATTTGTCTAAATTGAACTCCATCTGCCATTCGTCAGCCCACTGGCCCAATTGATCAAGATCCCGTTGTAATTGGAGATAACTTTTTTCACTGTCCACGATGCCACCAATCTTGGTGTCATCTGCAAACTTACTAACCATGCCTCCTATATTCTCATCCAAGTCATTAATATAAATGACAAATTAACAGTGGACCCAGCACTGATCCCTGAGGCACACCGCTGGTCACAGGCCTCCAGTTTGAAAAACAAGTCTCTACAACCACCCTTTGGCTTCTGTCAAGAAGCCAATTTTGTATCCATTTAGATACCTCACCCTGGATCCCATGAGATTTAATCTTATGCAACAACCTACCATGCGGTACCTTGTCAAAGGCCTTGTTAAAGTCCATGTAGACAACATCAACTACACTGCCCTCATCTACCTTCTTGGTTACTCCTTCAAAAAAACTCAATTAAATTTGTGAGACATGATTTTCCACTCACAAAGCCATGCTGACTGTCCCTAATCAGTCCTTGTGCCCCATAATGCCTGTAGATCCTATGTCTCAAAATACCTTCCAACAATTTACCCACCACACATGTGAGGCTCACTGGCCTGTAGTTCCCAGGCTTTTCCCTGCAGCCCTTTTTAAACAAAGGCACAACATTTGCCACTCTCCAATCTTCAGGCACCTCACCCGTGACTATCAATGATTCAAATATCTCGGCTAGGGGACCCGCAATTTCCTCCCCAGCCTCCCACAATGTCCTGGGATACACTTCTTCAGGTCCTGGGGATTTATCTACTTTGATGCGCTTGAAGACTTCCAGCACCACCTCCTCTGTAATATGTGACTCCAGATCCACAGCAAAGTGGTTGACTCTGAACTGCTCTTTGAAATGGTCTAGCAAGCCACTCAGTTCAAGGAAAATGAGGGATGGGCAATGAATGCTGGCCTTGCCAGTGACGCCCACATCCCATGAACAAATTTTAAAAAACATAAAGGTGAGGTTCCATCTGCCTCTATTGCAGCATTCGAAGAAGAGTGGGGGAGTTTTTCCCCATGTTTATCCGTCAACCAACATAACTAAAAAAGCAAATTCCTGCAGTTGCTGGAACCTGAAACAAAAACAGAAAGTGCTGGAAAATCTCAGCAGGTCTGACAGTGTTTGTGGAGAGAGAAAAGAGCCAATGTTTCGAGTCTGTCAGAGCTAAAAGAAAATGCGTTGTCCAATCATTATCACATTAATGTTTGTGGGATCTTCGTGTGCACAAATTAGTGACACATTTCCAGTATTGCCACAGTGCCTGCAGCTCAAAAACATCCCATTGACAGTTTAATCTGAGAAGCAAAGGTGTCACCCTCACACTGGCTTCTTGCTGGAATGCCAATCTTTCTGAAAGGTCTTGTATTGGAATAGTGCAGCAGATTTTCTCATAAGCTCCTCGAATGTTTGGTCTGTGAATGTTCGAAGGGGCTATGAAATTATTGAGCGTTTTCATTCGTGAGAATCACGAGCATTGATGAAATAGTCCAGAAAGAGATTCTACAGCCCAACAGGACCATGCCAGGTTCTGTGCTCCGCATGAACCTGCTCCCATCCCCTGTTCATCTATTTTCAGCATATCTTTCTAGTCCTTTCTTGTGTGTTTATCGAACACAGGTCTGTGATCAACAATCCTGTTAGTTAATTAAAGTTTTGTGCTTTAATAAATTTTATAACTTGCACGTTCCAGTTGGGTTAGAGGATCTTCCTGTTGTAACATGAAGTTCTTTCAGTCAGCAATCTCTCTTACCTTGGGTATATGTGTCGACATGATGTGGAGATGCCGGCGTTGGACTGGGGTAAATATAGTAAGAGTTTTAACAACACCAGGTTAAAGTCCAACAGGTTTATTTGGTAGCAAATGCCATTTGCTACCAAATAATGACATTTGCTGCCAAATAAACCTGTTGGACTTTAACCTGGTGTTGTTAAAACTCTTAAGATATGTGTGGAGCCAGAGGAAATGGGTGAGGTATTAAATGAGTACTTTGCATCAGTATTCACCAAAGAGAAGGACTTGGTGGATGATGAGTCTGGGAAAGGATGTGTAGATAGTTTGAGTTATGTTGACATCAAAAAGGAAGAGGTATTGGGGTTCCTGAGAAACATCAAGGTAGACAAGTCTCCAGGGCCTGATGGGATATACCCAAGAATACTGAGAGAAGCAAGAGAGGAAATTGCTGGGGCCTTACGCGAAATCTTTGTATCCTCACTGGCTACAGGGGAGGTCCCAGAGGATTGGAGAATAGCCAATGTTGTTTCTTTGTTAAAGAAGGGTAGCAAGAATAATCCAGGTAATTCCAGGCCGGTGAGCCTTACATCAGTGGTAGGGAAATTATTGGAGAGGATTCTTCGAGACAGGATTTATTCCCACTTGGAAATAAGTGGACGTATTAGTGAGAGGCAACATGGTTTTGTGAAAGGGAGGTCGTGTCTCACGAACTTGATCGAGTTTTTCGAGGAAGTGACGAAGATGATTGATGAGGGTAGGGCAGTGGATGTTGGCTACATTGACTTCAGTAAGACCTTTGACAAGGTCCCTCATGGCAGACTGGTGCAGAAGGTGAAGTCGCATGGGATCAGAGGTGATCTGGCAAGGTGGATACAAAACTGGCTCGGTCAAAGAACCATCAGACCATCAGAGGATACAGCAGGATATAGATCAGTTGGAGACTTGCGCGGAGAGATGGCAGATGGAGTTTAATCCGGACAAATGTGAGGTAATGCATTTTGGAAGGTCTAATACAGATAGGAAATATACAGTAAATGGCAGAACCCTTAAGAGTATTGATAGGCAAAGGGATCTGGGTGTACCAGGTACACAGGTCACTGAAAGTGACAATGCAGGCAAGACTGTTCTCTTCCTGTGGGGGAGCACTTCAGCAGTCACGGGCATTCAGCCTTGGATCTTCAGGTAAGCGTTCTCCAAGGCGGCCTTTACGACACACGACAGTGCAGAGTCGCTGAGCAGAAACTGATAGCCAAGTTCCGCACACATGAGGACGGCCTAAACCGGGATGTTGGATTTATGTCACATTATCAGTAACCCCCACAGCTTGCCTCCTGGACTTGCAGAATTCCACAAGCTGTTGTGTCTGGAGACAATACACATCTCTTTAACCTGTGTTTAATGCTCCCTCCACCCACATTGTCTGTACATTTAAGACCTGGCTGGCTGTAGAGATTTGCATTCTAATCAGTATTCTGTAATTTGATTTCTGTGTCTGTGTACTGTTTGAGAACAGATATCCACTCCATCTGACGAAGGAGCTGTGCTCCGAAAGCTTATGGTATTTGCTACCAAATAAACCTGTTGGACTTTAACCTGGTGTTGTGAGACTTCTTACTCGGTCAAAGAAGACAGAGGGTAGCAGTGGAAGGGTGCATTTCTGAATGGAGGGCTGTGACAAGTGGTGTTCCTCAGGGATCAGTGCTGGGACCTTTGCTGTTTGTAATATATATAAATGATTTGGAGGAAAATGTAATTGGATTGATTAGTAAGTTTGCAGACGACACAAAGTTTGGTGGATTTGCGGATAGCGATGAGGACCATCAGAGGATACAGCAGGATATAGATCAGTTGGAGACTTGCGCGGAGAGATGGCAGATGGAGTTTAATCCGGACAAATGTGAGGTAATGCATTTTGGAAGGTCTAATACAGATAGGAAATATACAGTAAATGGCAGAACCCTTAAGAGTATTGATAGGCAAAGGGATCTGGGTGTACAGGTACACAGGGCACTGAAAGTGACAATGCAGGTGGAGAAGGTAGTCAAGAAGGCATATGGCATGCTTGCCTTCATCGGCCGGGGTATTGAGTTTAAAAATTGGCAAGTCACGTTGACGCTTTATAGAACCTTAGTGAGGCCGCACTTGGAATATAGTGTTCAATTCTGGTTGCCACACTACCAGAAGGAAGTGGAGGCTTTGGAGAGGGTACAGAAAAGATTTACCAAGATGTTGCCTGGTATGGAGGGCATTAGCTATGAGGAGAGGTTGGAGAAACTTGGTTTGTTCTCACTGGAGTGACGGAGGTTGAGGGGAGACCTGATAGAAGTCTACAAGATTATGAGAGGCATGGACAGACTGGATAGTCAGAAGGTTTTTCCCAGGATGGAAGAGTCAATTACTCGGCGGCACAGGTTTAAGTGCGAGGGGCAAGGTTTAAAAGAGATGTACGAGGCAGATTTTTTACACAGAAAGTGGTGGATGCCAGGAACTTGTTGCCGGGGGAAGTAGTGGAAGCGGATACGGTCGTGACTTTTAAGGGGCGTCTTGACAAGTACATGAATGAGATGGAAATAGAGGGATATGTACCTCCTGCAGAGGTTGCTGTGGCAGGATTGTGTGGTGTCGTGGTCACTGTTCTCCTGAAGGCTGGGTAGTTTGCTGCGGACAATAGTCTGTTTGAGGTTGTGCGGTTGTTTGAAGGCAAGAAGTGGGGGTGTGGGGATGGCCTTGGCGAGATGTCTGTCTTCATCAATGTCAATGCCTTCAACATGTCATTGATGAAGACGAACATCTCGCCAAGGCCACCCCCACACCCCCGCTTCTTGCCTTCCACCAGGTACACAGTACATACTCTTGCGACTCGGCCAACGTTGTTGACCTGATACGCTGCAGGAAAGGATGTCCCGAGGCATGGTACATTGGGGAGACCATGCAGACGCTACGACAGCGGATGAATGAACACCGCTCGACAATCACCAGGCAAGAGTGTTCTCTTCCTGTTGGGGAGCACTTCAGCGGTCACGGGCATTCGGCCTCTGATCTTCGGGTAAGCGTTCTGCAAGGCGGCCTTTACGACACATGACAGTGCAGAGTCGCTGAGCAGAGACTGATAGCCAAGTTCCGCACACATGAGGACGGCCTCAACCGGGATCTTGGGTTCATGTCACACGATCTGTAACCCCCATGACTTGCCTGGACTTGCAAATTCCCACTAACTGTCCTGTCTGGAGACAATACACATCTCTTTAACCTGTGCTTAACCCTCTCTCCACTCACATTGTCTGTACCTTTGAGACTTGATTACCTGTAAAGACTCGCATTCCAACCATTATTTTGTAAATTGAGTTTGTGTCTTTATATGCCCTGTTTGTGAACAGAACTCCCACTCACCTGATGAAGGGGCAGCACTCCGAAAGCTAGTGGCTTTTGCTACCAAATAAACCTGTTGGACTTAAACCTGGTGTTGTGAGACTCCTGTACATCCTCAACTTGGGTAGCGCCACCTGTGTTAGCTGTGGCTTTAACTGCCTCTGCTGTATGCTCCACCCTAAACTCTTCCCTTCTCCCTCTTCCTCTGAGATGCTGCTTAATTAAAACCTATCTTTTTAACCAAGCATTTGGTCATCTGTCCTAATGTTGTCTCCTCTGACTCTGATTCAGTTTTAGTCTGATTACCTTTCTGTGAAGTATCCTCTGACATTTTACAACTTTAAAAGGTGCTGTATATATCAAAGTTGTTGTTGAACTGGTTCAGCTGTCGGATTATGTGTCATGACTAAATAGTTTGAAGTTCAAGCGTTGAGCGAGACATTACTTATTTTTGCTGTTGTATTTATTTTTGTATTACAGACAATAGTGGAACTTGCTGAATCTGGGCACTTGGATCTTAGTATATTTTGCAGCACTTGTTTGGTAAGATACAACCTGCTTTTTCATTTAGTTTTTCTGTTTCATTCTTCAGTTGCTTTTCTCCACCCTAGCCTAAGATGCTCACTGGGGTCTTAAACTAAGCTGGACTAGGATGTCATGCAGTTTGCAAAAGTGTAACTGCTTTATCAGTTGTGTCATCGAAATAAATAATTACATTGCTGATAACTCAAGTTTTTACATATTTTGTTTAATTCTGATATTTTAAATTGGATGGAGCTATTACAAGGGGGCATAACTATAGGGTTCATGGTGGGAGATATAGGAAGGATATCAGAGGTAGGTTCTTTACGCAGAGAGTGGTTGGGATGTGGAATGGACTGCCTGCAGTGATAGTGGAGTCAGACACTTTAGGAACATTTAAACATAGAACAGTACAGTACAGCACAGAACAGGCCCTTCGGCCCACGATGTTGTGCCGAGCTTTATCTGAAACCAAGATCAAGCTATCCCACTCCCTATCATCCTGGTGTGCTCCATGTGCCTATCCAATAACCGCTTAAATGTTCCTAAAGTGTCTGACTCCACTATCACTGCAGGCAGTCCATTCCACACCCCAACCACACTCTGCGTAAAGAACCTACCTCTGATATCCTTCCTATATCTCCCACCATGAACCCTATAGATATGCCCCCTTGTAATAGCTCCATCCACCCGAGGAAATGGTCTTTGAACGTTCACTTTATCTATCCCCTTCATCATTTTATAAACCTCTATTAAGTCTCCCCTCAGCCTCCTCCGCTCCAGAGAGAACAGCCCTAGCTCCCTCAACCTTTCCTCATAAGACCTACCCTCCAAACCAGGCAGCATCCTGGTAAATCTCCTCTGCACTCTTTCCAGCGCTTCCACATCCTTCTTATAGTGAGTTGACCAGAACTGCACACAATATTCCAAATGTGGTCTCACCAAGGTCCTGTACAGTTGCAGCATAACCCCACGGCTCTTAAACTCCAACCCCCTGTTCATAAAAGCTAACACACTATAGGCCTTCTTCACAGCTCTATCCACTTGAGTGGCAACCTTTAGAGATCTGTGGATATGGACCCCAAGATCTCTCTGTTCCTCCACAGTCTTCAGAACCCTATCTTTGACCCTGTAATCCACATTTAAATTAGTCCTACCAAAATGAATCACCTCACATTTATCCGGGTTAAACTCCATTTGCCATTTTTCAGCCCAGCTTTGCATCCTATCTATGTCTCTTTGCAGCCGACAACAGCCCTCCACCTCATCCACTACTCCACCAATCTTGGTGTCATCAGCAAATTTACTGATCCACCCTTCAGCCCCCTCCTCTAAGTCATTAATAAAAATCACAATGAGCAGAGGACCAAGCACTGATCCCTGTGGCACTCCGCTAGCAACCTGCCTCCAATCTGAAAATTTTCCATCCCCCACCACCCTCTGTCTTCGATCAGACAGCCAGTTACCTATCCAATCGGCCAACTTTCCCTCTATCCCACACCTCCTCACTTTCATCATAAGCCGACCATGGGGGACCTTTAAGCGGTTATTGGATAGGCACATGGAGCACACCAGGATGATAGGGAGTGGGATAGCTTGATCTTGGTTTCAGATAAAACTTGGCACAACATCGTGGGCCGAAGGGCCTGTTCTGTGCTGTACTGTTCTATGTTCTACTGTTCTATGTTATGTTCTTAAATGGGAAATCAGCTGCATATTAAATGTGTGTGTTTAAATTGAAACATTTTAATCTATTACACATAGAGCGAGATAACTAGCTGATCCTCATCAGATCAGATATGAGTGTCAGAGAAAATACTGTGGATGCTGGAAATCTTAAAATAAATTGTGTAATTGGCTTGGGCTCTATTCATGTACTCGTGCCCTGTTCCAAACCAGTGCTTCCCTTCTGAGGATGCTTTCACTATTGTGCCCAAGGCTTGGGTTGTTTGCTCAATCTTCAAGGCACAAAGATTGGGGCAAAGGACAGTGCATACGGCAACAACATAGTGGCTATGTTACTATACTAAACTAGAGGCCCTGACTAAATGCTCCAGAGTCAAGATATCACAAGTTCAGATCCCAGCATGGCATCTAGAGGAATTTAAATTCCGGCAATTAACAAACACGGAAACATAGAAAAGAGGAGCAGGAGTAGGCCATTCGGCCCTTCGAGCCTGCTCCACCATTCAGTATGATCATGGCTGATCCTCTATCTCAATGGCACATTACCACGCTCTCCCCTTTGATGCCTATAGAGTCGAGAAATCTACCTATTTCCTCAAATTTACTGAGTGACTTTGCCTCTACAAACTTCTATGGTAGAAGATGCCACTTTCTGCGTGAAGAGGTTTCTCTCATCTCAGTCCTATGTGGCCTAAATCTGGAATAAAAAGCTACTCCATGCAATGGTGATCATAAACCTAACGGACTGCTATAAAAACCCATCAGTTTCATGAATGTCCTTCAGAGTACATTAGAACATTACAGCGCAGTACAGGCCCTTCGGCCCTCAATGTTGCGCCGAACAGAGTAACCAATCTAAAGTCCCTCTAATCTACACTATTCCAATATCATCCATATGTTTATCCAATAACCATTTGAATGCTCTTAATGTTGACGAGTCCACTACTGCTGCAGGCAGGGCATTCCACGCCCTTACTACTCTCTGAGTAAAGAACCTACCTCTAACATCTGTCCTGTATCTCTCGCCCCCTCAATTTAAAGCTATGTCCCCTCGTGCTAGCCATCACCATCCGAGGAAAAAGGCTCTCACTATCCACCCTATCTAATCCTCTGATCATCTTGGATGCCTCTATTAAGTCACCTCTTAACCTTCTCTCTAACGAAAACAACCTCAAGCCCCTCAGCCTTTCCTCATACGATTTTCCCACCATACCAGGCAACATCCTGGTAAATCTCCTCTGCACCCTTTCCAACACTTCCACATCTTTCTTATAATACGGCGACCAGAACTGTACGCAATACTCCAAATGCGGCCGCACCAGAGTTTTGTACAGTTGCAGCATGACCTCCTGGCTCCGAAACTCAATCCCTCCGCCAATAAAAGCTAACACACCGTACGCCTTCTTAACAACCCTATCAACCTGGGTGCCAACTTTCAGGGATCTATGCACATGGACACCCAGATCCCTTTGTTCATCCACACGACCAAGTATCTTACCATTAGCCCAGTACTCTGTATTCCTGTTCCTCCTTCCAAAGTGAATCACCTCACACTTTTCCGCATTAAACTCCATTTGCCACCTCTCAGCCCAGCTCTGCAGCTTATCTTTGTCCCTCTGTAACCTGCCACTTCCCTCCGCACTGTCTACAACTCCACCGACTTTAGTGTCATCCGCAAATTTTTAATCCATCCTTCCACGCCCTCATCCAGGTCATTAATAAAAATGACAAACAGCAGTGGCCCCAAAACAGATCCTTGCGGTACACCACTCGTAACTGAACTCCAGGATGAATATTTCCCATCAACCACCACCCTCTGTTTTCTTACAGCTAGCCAATTCCTGATCCAAACCACTAAATCACCCTCAATCCCATGGGTCCGTATTTTCTGCAAAAGCTTACCATGGGGAACCTTATCAAACGCTTTGCTGAAATCCATATACACCACATCAACCGCTTTACCCTCATCCACCTCTTTGGTCACCTTCTCAAAGAACTCAATAAGGTTTGTGAGGCACGACCTACCCTTCACAAAACCGCGCTGACTATCCCTAATCAAATTATTCCTTTCTAGGTGATTATAAATCCTATCTCTTCTAATCCTTTCCAATACTTTGCCCACAACAGAAGTAAGGCTCACCGGTCTATAATTACCAGGGTTGTCCCTACTCCCCTTCTTGAACAAGGGGACAACATTTACTATCCTCCAGTCTTCTGGCACTGTTCCTGTAGACAATGACGACACATAGATCAAAGCCAAAGGGTCTGCAATCTCCTCTCTAGCCTCCCAGAGAATCCTAGGATAAATCCCATCCGGCCCAGGGGACTTATCTATTTTTACCCTTTCCAGAATTGCTAACACCACCTCCTTATGAACATCAATCCCATCCAATCCAACAGCCTGCATCTCAGTACTCCCCTCGACAGCACTGTCCCTCTCCAGTGTGAATACTGAGGAAAAATATTCATTTAGTGCCTCTCCTATCTCTTCAGACTCCACGCACAACTTCCCACTCCTGTCCTTGACTGGCCCTCATCTTACCCTAGTCATTCTTTTACTCCTGACATACCTATAGAAAGCTTTAGGGTTTTCCTTGATCCTACCTGCCAAAGACTTCTCATGTCCCCTCCTTGCTCTTCTTAACTCTTTCTTGAGGTCCTTCCTGGCTAACTTGTAACTCTCAAGTACCCTAACTGAGCCTTCACGTCTCATCTTAACATAAGTCTCCTTCTTCCTCTTCACAAGAGATTCAACCTCCTTAGTAAACCACGGTTCCCTCACATGTCTGCTTCCTCCCTGCCTGACAGGTACATATTTATCAAGGACGCGTAGTAGCTGTTCCTTGAACAAGTTCCACATTAAGAAATCTGCTGCTTTTACCCACCTGGCCTATACGTATCACCAGGCACGTAACAATTGGGCTGACTCTTAAATGGTCAAGCATGCCACTGAGATGCAGCCAAGAAGATGGTTCATCAGCACCTTCTCGAAGAGCAAAGAAAAGATGGGCTAAAAATGCCGGCCTTATCGTCAACACCCACGCCCCATAAACTAATCTTTCAAAATCCCAAAAAACCCATCAGCATCTGGGATTGATGACCGTACACACCCGATGGGTGCAAAAACATTCAACTGTGCATACTCTATTTCAAAGTGTTATTGTGTTTCCTGATCAGATCCAGAAACCAGTTCGGTCCAAGCATTGTGCTGTGTGCAACAGATGCATCGCCAAGTTCGATCATCACTGTCCTTGGGTTGGTAACTGTGTGGGTAAGTCTCCGCATTATACTGATCCTAAAGCATTTCGGAGAACATAGAGAGCGCTAAGACCAGTGGACTGACCAAAGGTGAAGCAAAAGTAGGGTTATGTAGATGCACACCACAAAAACAGCCATTTAGTCATGTGGTGTTTAAAAGCCTCCTCCCACAATATTTAAAGTTAAAGTTTATTTATTAGTCACAAGTAGACTTAGATTAACGCTGCAATGAAGTTACTGTGAAATTCCCCCAGTCTCCACACATTCGGCACCTGTTCGGGTACAAAGAACAAAGAAAATTACAGCACAGGAACAGGCCTTCGGCTCTCCAAGCCTGCACCGACCATACTGCCCGACTGAACTAAAACCCCCTACCCTTCCGGGGATGATATCCCTCTATTCCCATCCTATTCATGTATTTGTCCAGACGCCCCTTAAACGTCAATACCGTATCCGTTTCCATTACCTCCCCCGGCAACGGGTTCCAGGCACCCACTACTCTCTGCATAAAAAATCTGCCTCGTACATCTCCTTTAAACCTTGCCCCTTGCACCATAAACCTGTGCCCCCTAGTAATTGACTCTTCCATCCTGGGAAAAACCTTCTGACTATCCACTCTGTCCATGCCTCTCAAAATCTTGTAGACTTCTATCAGGTCGCCACTCAACCTCCGTCATTCCAGTGAGAACAAACCAGGTTTCTCCAACCTCTCCTCATAGCTAATGCCCTCCATACCAGACAACATCCTGGTAAATCTTTTCTGTACCCTCTCCAAAGCCTCCACATCCTTCTGGTAGTGTGGCGACCAGAATTGAACACTATATTCCAAGAGCGGCCTCACTAAGGTTCTATAAAGCGTCAACATGACTTGCCAATTTTTAAACTCAATTCCCCGGCTGATGAAGGCAAGCATGCCGTATGCCTTCTTGACTACCTTCTCCACCTCCATTGTCCCTTTCAGTGACCTGTGTACCTGTACACCCAGATCCCTCTGCCTATCAATACTCTTAAGGGTTCTGCCATTTACTGTATATTTCCTATCTGTATTAGACCTTCCAAAATGCATTACCTCACATTTGTCTGGATTAAACTCTATCTGCCATCTCTCCGCCCAAGTCTCCAACTGATCTATATCCTGCTGTATCCTCTGATGGTCCTCATCGCTATCTGCAAATCCACCAACTGCTGTGTCATCCGCAAACTGAGGGAGAATTTAGCACGACGAATGCACCTAACCTGCATGTCTTTCAGACTCTGGGAGGTAACCGGAGCACCCGGAGGAAACCAACGCAGACACGAGGAGAATGTGCAGACTCCGCACAGACAGTAACCCAAGCCGGGAATCGAACCCGGGTCCCTGGCGCTGTGAGGCAGCAGTGCTAACCACTGTGCCACTCCAGTTTTCCCCAAAACATATCAGCAACACTTGTCTAAATTTCTCCCTCGTGCTTACCAAATTTTCCCTTGAATCCATCTATAACATTCACCTCAATCGCTGCCAGTGAATTTCCCTGAATTTCTTACTGCATTTATTAGGATTAGATTTATTTAATATCTTGCTTTTGAGTTGTGGTCATAAACATAAAATACTTAAGAATTGCTGAAAAAAGACATTTTGTTGAACCTTTCCTTTTTTTATTGACAATGTTTTATTGGTTATCATTAGACTTTTAATTCTAGATTTTTATTGAAGTCAAATTTGCCCTGGTGGGATTTGAACCCGGGTCCCCAGAGTATTACCCTGGGTCTCTGGATTACTAATCCAGTGACAATACCACTACGCCACCGCTTCCCTTTCCTTCATGAATCAGGAAAGTCACAAGAATACCAAAGTCGAGGAAAACAACAACCATACTGTACAAGAAGAATGTTTTTAAAATTCATTCATGGGACATGGACATTGCTGGCTCGGGCAATATCATTGCCCATCCCTAATTGCCCTTGACTGTTGGTTGGTTGGCAAGTGGACTCTGACTGGTAATGGTGTTGCCATGCTGAATGCACCGATTGACAGTTAACTGCCAAGTATTGTTTGAAAATTGAAACAAAGCAGCTTGACTCAGGTTGGCTAAAGCATTACCCTGAGCAATGAACCAGAGAATGGTTTATTTTGTTCAAAAAGATGTGTTGCGTGGGATTTTCCGGCGGGTTGCGTGGGATATTCCGGCGGGTTGCGTGGGATATTCCGGCGGGTTGCGTGGGATTTTCCGGCGCGTTGCGTGGGATTTTCTGGTGCGTTGCCGAGTCGAGCTGTCTTTTTCAAACAATGCTTGGCAGTTAACTGTCAGTCACCATTAACTGGTGCATTTTTAAAATGTTTTTTAACAGTTTATTCATTAGTCACATGTAGGGCTTGTATTATCACTGCAATGAAGTTACTGTGAAATTCCGTGCGTTCTCCATGATAACGATCCTCTGTTGCTTCTACTGACATTTGGCATTCTTGCGATTGTCCTGAATCTTGCAAGGTGAAAAGCTTTGACAAAATGTCTCTGTCAGCAATACGCGAGGCCTGGATTACCAAATGACTGTTCGGATATGGTAGATTCTGGGAACCTAAAACTTAATAGAGGCATACAAGATGATCAGAGGATTAGATAGGGTGGATAGTGAGAGCCTTTTTCCTCGGATGGTGATGGCTAGCACGAGGGGACATAGCTTTAAATTGAGGGGTGAGAGATATAGGACAGATGTTAGAGGTAGGTTCTTTACTCAGAGAGTAGTAAGGGCGTGGAATGCCCTGCCTGCAGCAGTAGTGGACTCGTCAACATTAAGAGCATTCAAATGGTTATTGGATAAACATATGGATGATTTCGGAATAGTGTAGATTAGAGGGGCTTTAGATTGGTTCCACTGGTCGGCGCAACATTGAGGGCCGAAGGGCCTGTACTGCGCTGTAACGTTCTATGTTCTAAAACAAAAAATAATAGAAATACTTTGCAGGTCGGGGAACTCCTGGAGAGAGAAAACATTAGTGCTTCAAGTTGATGACTTTAGTTATGACCCATTGGTTTGAATTCCCTCCTGATAACTGGAAACATTTTATAGACATTTGCCCACATTTTTAAACATCTTTTTTAGCTCGCCTTCTAGAGAACACAACCGTAATCTCTCCAGTTTTCTCTGATAATTATTGGCTCATAGAAACAGAAGGAGATCATTTAGCCCCTCGGATCTGTTTGTCACTCAGTGGGATCATGGCTGATCAGCGGCCTAATCCCATATACTTGCCCTTAATGCTTTCAGGTATTGGAAACCATCAATCTCTATTTTGTCATTGGCTTGAGAGAGTTCGAAACCTCCACCACCCTTTATTTGTACAAGTATTTCCTAATTTCATTCCTGATGGGTCTGGTTCTATTTTTTATACCATGTCCATCGTCCTAGATTTCCTAACCAGGGGAAATAGTTTCTCTCTGGGTACCCTATCTGGCCCCTTAAAATCCTGAAAACCTCAATCAAATCATCCTCAACCTTCTGAATTCTCAGAATTTCAAGCCTAGTTTGTGTATTCTTTCCTCGTAATTCACAGAATCACAGAATTGTTATGACGCAGAAGGTAGCCATTCAGCCCATCATGTCTGCACCATCTCTCCAAGTGCACATTATATCTTGGTGCCATTCTCCTGCCTTGTCCCTGTCACACTGCACATTGTTTCTATTCAATAATTATCTAATGCCCTCTTGAATACCTCGATTGAACCTGCAGTGCAGTCCAGACCCAAATCACTCATTGCGTGAAGATTTTTCTTGCATCGAGTTTAACCCTTGGAGTACTGGTATAATTGCAGTTTCCAGAACTGCTCACAGTGACTCTGGGTGTGGTCTTACCAGCGCTTTATAACAGAAGCATGACTCCTACCCTCATGTGTTTGTGTCTTCTCGGTAATAAGGCCAGCATTCTAATATCTCTTTTGGTTGTTTTCTGTATCTGTTCATGACACTTTAATGTTGATGTACCTGGAACCCCCAGGCCTCTGGCTTTTCACTGTTTAGAGAGGCACCATTTTATCCTTTGTAGGTCACATCCTTTGAGTTTCTGCCCATGATCCCCACTGTCTCACCTGGCTCAACCCATTTCCAAACTAGGTCAATTCCATCATCTTCAGATTTAGCTAACAATTCCTAATGAAAAACATCAAATGCATTCTGGAAGTCTTACAACCTCTCAGTTCTGGTAACATCCTTACAAATTCTTTGCACTTTCTCCAGTGCATCTATATCCTTTTTGTAGTGTGGAGCCCAGAACTGTGCACAATGTGCTATTAAAGGATGCTTTTCAAAGAGGACAGCAAGTAAAATGCATAAATATAGGAGCAGAAAAGCTGCCAGAGGTAGGAGTAGAGTAGGGTACAATTTTGTCTTTTAAAAAGCATTTAGACAGTTACATGGGAAGGATGGGTATAGAAAAACTACAGCACAAACAGGCCCTTCGGCCCACAAGTTGCGCCGGTCATGTCCCTACCTACCGAGGCTTATATATAGGTTTACCTATAACCCTTAACCCTCAATGGGTATAGAGGGATATAGAACATAGAACATTACAGTGCAGTACAGGCCCTTCGGCCCTCGATGTTGCGCCGACCTGTGAAACCAATCTAAAGCCCATCTAACCTACGCTATTCCAATATCATCCATATCTTTATCCCATGACCATTTGAATGCCCTTAATATTGGCGAGTCCACTACTGCTGCAGGCAGGGCATTCCACACCCTTACCACTCTCTGAGTGAAGAACCTACCTCTGACATCTGTCCTATATCTATCACCCCTCAATTTAAAGCTATGTCCCCTCATGCTAGCTATCACCATCTGAGGAAAAAGGCTCTCACTATCCACCCGATCTAATCCTCTGATCATCTTGTATGCCTCTATTATTTCACTCAGAGGATGGTGGGTGAGTGAAATCGGCTGCCGTCAATGGTGATGGAGGCAAACTCGATGGGGTCTTTTAAGAGACTTCTGGATGAGTACATGGGACTTAATAGGATTGAGGGTTAAGGGTTATAGGTAAACCTATATATAAGCCTCGGTAGGTAGGGACATGACCGGCGCAACTTGTGGGCCGAAGGGCCTGTTTGTGCTGTAGTTTTTCTATGTTCTAAGTCACCTCTTAACCTTCTCTCTAACGAAAACAACCTCCAGTCCCTCAGCCTTTCCTCATAAGACCTTCCCACCATACCAGGCAACATCCTTGTAAATCTCCTCTGCACCCTTTCCAATGCATCCACATCCTTCCTATAATGTGGTGACCAGAACTGTACGCAATACTCCAAGTGCGGCCGCACCAGAGTTTTGTACAGCTGCAACATGACCTCCTGGCTCCGAAACTCAATCCCTCTACCAATAAAAGCTAACACTCCGTATGCCGCCTTAACAACCCTATCAACCTGGGTGCCAACTTTCATGGATCCATGCACATGGACACCGAGATCTCTCTGTTCATCCACACTACCAAGTATCTTACCATGAGCCCAGTACTCTGTAATCCTGTTACTCCTTCCAAAGTGAATCACCTCTCACTTTTCCGCATTGAACTCCATTTGCCACCTCTCAGCCCAGCACTGCAGCTTATCTATGTCCCTCTGTAACCTGCAACATCCTTCCGCACTGTCCACAACTCCACCGACTTTAGTGTCATCCGCAAATTTATTAACCCATCTTTCTACGCCCTCATCCAGGTCATTTATAAAAATGACAAACAGCAGTGGCCCCAAAACAGATCCGTGCAATACACCACTAGTAACTGAACTCCAGGATGAACATTTCCCATCAACCACCACCCTCTGTCTTCTTGCAGCGAGCCAATTCCTGATCCAAACCGCTAAATCACCCTCAATCCCATGCCTCCGTATCTTCTGCAATAGCTTACCGTGGGGAACCTTATCAAACGCTTTACTGAAATCCATATAGACCACACCAACTGCTTTACCCTCATCCACCTCTTTGGTCACCTTCTCAAAGAACTCAGTAAGGTTTGTGAGGCATGACCTACCCTTCACTAAACCGTGTTGATTATCCCTCATCAAATTATTCCTTTCTAGATGATTATAAATCCTATCTCTTATAATCCTTTCCAAAACTTTGCCCACAACAGAAGTAAGGCTCACCGGTCTATAATTACCAGGGTTGTCTCTACTCCCCTTGTTGAACAAGGGGACAACATTTGCTATCCTCCAGTCTTCTGGCACTATTCCTGTAGACGATGACGACCTAAAGATCAAAGCCAAAGGCTCTGCAATCTCCTCCCTAGCCTCCCAGGGAATCCTGGGATGAATCCCATCCGGCCCAGGGGACTTATCTGTTTTCACACTTTCCAGAATTGCTAACACCTCCTCCTTATGAACCTCAATCCCGTCTAGTCCAATAGCCTGTATCTCAGTATTCTCCTCGACACCATTGTCTTTTTCCTGCGTGAATACTGACAAAAAATATTCATTTAGCGCCTCTCCTATCTCTTCAGGCTCCACGCACAACTTCCCACTACTGTCCTTGACTGGCCCTAATCTTACCCTCGTCATTCTTTTATTCCTGACATACCTATAGAAAGCTTTAGGGTTTTCCTTGATCCTACCTGCCAAAGACTTCTCATGTCCCCTCCTGGCTCTTCTTAACTCTCTCTTTAGGTCCTTCCTGACTAACTTGTAACTCTCAAGCGCCCTAACTGAGCCTTCACGTCTCATCTTTACATAAGTCTCCTTCTTCCTCTTCACAAGAGATTCAACTTCTTTAGTAAACCACGGTTCCCTCACTCGACCATTTCCTCCCTGCCTGACAGGTACATACTCATCAAGGACACCCAGTAGCTGTTCCTTGAACAAGCTCCACATTTCAATTGTATCCATCCCCTGCAGTTTCCTTCCCCAACCTATGCATCCTAAATCTCTCCTAATCGCATCATAATTTCCTTTCCCCCAGCTATAACTCTTGCCCTTTGGTATATATCTATTCCTTTCCATCGCTAAAGTAAACGTAATCGAATTGTGGTCACTATCACCAAAGTGCTCGCCTACCCCCAAATCTAACACCTGGTCTGGTTCATTACCCAGTACCAAATCCAATGTGGCCTCGCCTCTTGTTGGCCTATCTACATACTGTGTCAGGAAACCCTCCTGCGCACATTGGACAAAAACTGATCCATTTAAAGTACTCAAATCATAGATTTTCCTGTCAATATTTGTAAAGTTAAAGTCCCCCATAACAACTACCCTGTTACTTTCGCTCCTATCCAGAATCATCTTTGCAATCTTTTCCTCTACATCTCTGGAACTTTTCGGAGGCCCATAGAAAACTCCCAACAGGGTGACCTCTCCTTTCCTGCTTATAACCTCAGCCCATACTACCTCAGTAGACGAGTCCTCATCAAACGTACTTTCTGCCACCGTAACACTGTCCTTGACTAACAATGCCACACCTCCACCTCTTTTACCATCTTCCCTGCTCTTAATGAAACATCTAAACCCCGGAACCTGCAACAACCATTCCTGTCCCTGCTCTATCCATGTCTCCGAGATGGCCACAACATCGAAGTCCCAGGTACCAACCCATGCTGCACGTTCACCCATCTTATTCCGGATGCTCCTGGCATTGAAGTATACACACTTCAAACCACCTTCCTGCCTGCCAGTACACTCCTGCAACACTGAAACCTTATCCATGACCTCACTACTCTCAACCTCTAGTACACTGGAGCTACAATTCAGGTTCCCATCCCCCTGCTGAATTAGTTTAAACCCTCCCGAAGAGCATTAGCAAATTTCCCCCCCAGGATATTGGTACCCCTCTGGTTCAGGTGTAGACCATCCCGTTTGTACAGGTCCCACCTACCCCAGAATGAGGCCCAATTGTCCAGGTATCTGAATCCCTCCCTCCTGCACCATCCCTGTAACCATGTGTTCAACTGCTCTCTCTCCCTATTCCTCTCCTCACTATCACGTGGCACGGGTAACAAACCAGAGATAACAACTCTGTTTGTTCTGGCCCTAAGCTTCCACCCTAACTCCCTGAATTTCTACCTTACATCCCCATCCCTTTTCCTACCTATGTCTTGGGTGCCTATGTGAACCACGACTTGGGGCTGGTCCGCCTCCCCCGTAAGGATCCCGAAACACGATCCGAGACATCACGGACCCCGGCACCTGGGAGGCAACACACCAACCGCGAGTCCCTCTCATTCCCACAGAATCTCCTATCTGTTCCCCTAACTATGGAGTCCCCAATAACTAATGTTCTACTCCTCTCTCCGCTCCCCTTCTGAGCAATAAGGACAGACTCTGTCCCAGAGACCTCTACCCCATGGCTTACCCCTGTTAAGTCGTCACCCCCAACAGTATCCAAAACGGAATACTCAACGGATATGGGCCAATTTCCGCGGGCAATTGAGATTAGCTTAATGGTAAAAACTAGGCGGTATGGACAAGTTGGGCCGAAGGACCTGTTTCCATGTTGTAAACCTCTATGACTCTTATCTTGCTGCTTGAAATAGGAAGGAAATAACAAATACTTGTCTGGATTTTCCAATCAATGTTGTTCTAACTCCTGCATTAACCCATTTATTTTAATTGGCTAATACCCATTGTAAAATCTAGGCTGCTGCATTTTAAATGGGTTAGCAAGAATAAGAGGGGGTAGGATTAAAAAGATTTGTAAGTGCTGTGTGAGGATTATCAGTGTTGTAAATAAGAAATTGGGCAAGTCCTGATGAATCACAGGAACAATAGAAAGATAATCTTTGAATTCTGATACGTTCCTAGCAGATAGGATGCAAACTATCAATAGCCAAGTCACACCAAAAATACTGCAGACACTCAGCTGCGAAGAGTAAATGAGTTTACATTTCAAGCCAGTGATCTTTTGCCAGAATTGGAAGAATTTAGAGATGTTTTCAGCAAGGGAATTGTCCCTTCTGTCATTTAATCTCTCCAGTTTTCCACCCTTATCACAGGCCTTTATCCTTCTCTTAATCCCCTTTTGATTTTTATTTGTTACTGAATTAAGCGGCAGTTTGTGAAGATAGTGATCTAAAATCATAAAACCTGAAGTTATAGCTGAACTTTTTCCCTGTTTTCTAGGAGCGGGGAACCACAGATACTTTATTGGATATCTGTTTTTCCTATTAGGAATGATCATTTGGATGATTTATGGCTGTTTCTTATGTAAGTAAAGCATACCAACTGGAATCTGCTTTGCTGCTCATTGTTCCTGGGAGATATTAATGGTTCGTTAACTTTATCGTTTAGACTGGAGTGTCCATTGTGAGACCAACTACCCAAAAGACGGATTTTGGACGTACATCACTGAAATTGCGAGCTGTTCCCCGTGGGTGTTTTGGATGTTTCTGAATAGTCTCTTTCACTTCCTGTGGGTGGCAGTGTTACTCATGTGTCAGATGTATCAGGTAAACAGGGAAAACTGTTCTTTCTCTTCCCAAACATTCGGTCTTTTAAGATTCCAGCCATTGAACTTCACCAGTTTGTGCTTTTTGAATTTTGTTTGTATTGACATATTTACTCTTCAATCTCCCTGTGACACTAAATCCTTCCCACATCCTGCACAGGGCAGTTCTCACCAGGACATTGATCGGCGTTCCATCACTGGATCAAAGTCCCGGGACTCCTTTCCTAACAGCATTCTGGGAGCACTTTGCCACACAGACTTGCTGTGCTAGCTGTCGGCACAGTGCCACTGAGACTGAAGTATTTCTTTCTTAGTTAAAGAACTTCCAGCTCTTTATTACCTTGGCCAGCTGATGGTGGGGGCACAATACTCCTGCTCGTCTGATCTTTGATACTATTTTCTCATGAAAGTCCGGAAAGATCACCTGTCTCTGGGTCGTTGCGAATGCCACCAGTCACGAGAATGCTGACTTTTCCCTTGGATATTTTCCCCACCTGAACAGGGAGATTGGAATCTCACCTTGAGAGGAATTCACAAAAGTAGTCTTACTTCCCACCTTTTTGTGGCAGCTCCCAACATGGTTGTGCTAAGAATTATACAATACAAAAGGAATACATTTGGCCCATCATTGCCCATGCTGGCCCTTTGGTAAAGCTATGCAATTAGTCCCACTTCCCTCTGATCTTTCCCGGAGGAACAGTGAGAATTTGAAGAAGAGATTGAACAAAACAAGACCTGGAAAAAGAAAGCAATGGGTCCTCCTTCATATATGTGAGTCATCCTTTTTTAAAAAAAGCTAACAGGCCAAGTCGATGGGCATTCACAGGTTCCGGAGGGCTTGAGCTTCAAACCTTGTACACAGTGTTTTGTGCCGGTAAATTAAATTGTAATAAACAGCACTTAGTATGTTGTGAGGAACTCCCATCAGTTCCATAACTTAGAACCACAACCCTAAATCCAAATGCGTTGTCTCCAAGTCCTAGTTACGTATTTACATCAAAATCACCTGCATTTGTTCCACGTGTGGTGATCGACATGATTACATTAGTTTTGTTTTTGTAAATAAATGCCACCTTGCCTGCGATGCAGACATACAGTAGAATGAATTTTAACTCGGTTTGTTTGAGGATCTCGTTAAGCAAGGACAGGGTTGGAGCTGACAGTGTCCCCACTGGAACGTTCTTATTCGAGTCACTAAGGAGCAATTGCTGCAGTTCCTATTGGCTCCTGCATTGCGATGAACCAACTCCACACAAAATGACCCAGACCCTTCCTGCATTCACAAGGCCCAGAAAAACAAACTTCGCTCTCGTATTATCAGGGTGGAATGTATTAAAAAGAAATAGAATGATGAATGATTCCTTCATTGAGTGTCATTGAGTGTCTTTAAGACAGAGATAGATAGGTTCTTGATTAATAAGAGGATCAGGGGTTATGGGGAAAAGGCAGGAGAATGGGGATGAAAAAAATATCGGCCATGATTGAATGGCGGAGCAGACTCGATGGGCCGAGTGGCCTAATTCTGCTCCTATGTCTTATGGTCTCCGTAACAGCCTCTGGTCCCATTTTTAGACTATTTCAATATATAAATTTGACTTTGTCCAAAATGTTGCTGCCATCATAACTTGCAGCAAGTCTAATTTACCCAACATAAATATGCTGACGGATCTATACTGGTTAACTGTTCAGCAGTTCTTCAATTTTAAAATCGTCATCCTCATTTTCCAAACCCTCCATGTCCTTATGAGCCTTCTCCATCACTAAGGAGAAGGTTCTGGGGAAACTGAAAGGTTTGAAGGTGGATAAGTCACCTGGACCAGATGGAATACACCCCCAAGGTTCTAAAACAGACAGCTGAGGAAATTGTGGAGGCATTGGTGGTGATCTTTCAGCAATCACTGGAGACAAGGAGGGTCCCAGAAGACTGCAAAGTAGCTAATGTAACACTGCTGTTTAAGAAGGGAGGAAGGCAGCAGATGGGGAAATTTTAGGCTGGTTAGCCTGACTTCAGTCATTGGCAAGATCACCTGATGAAGGGGCAGTGCTCCGAAAGCTTGTGCTACCAAATATACCTGTTGAACTTTAACCTAGTGTTGTGAGACTACTTACTCTGCCTACCCCAGTCCAATGCCGGCAACTCCACATCAAGATTTTAGAGTCCATTATTAAAGATGACATTGCGGAGTACTTGGAAGTGCATGATGTGCTACTGTGCAGAGGGACCTGGGGGTCCTGTGCATGAATCACAAAAACTCAGTTTGCAGGTGCAGCAGGTAATCAAGAAGGCAAATGGAATGTTGGCCTTTATCGCGAAGGGGATGGAGTATAAAAGCAGGGAGGTCTTGCTGCAACTGTACAGGGTACTGGTGAGGCCACAACTAGAGTACTGTGTGCAATTTTGGTCCCCTTATTTGCGGAAGGATATATTGGCCTTGGAGGGAGTACAGAGAAGGTTCACCAGGTTGATGCCGGAGATGAAAGGGTGCAGAGGCGATTTACAAGGATGTTACCTGGATTGAGTGGCATGCCTTATGAGGATAGGCTGAGGGAGCTCGGTCTTTTCTCCTTGGAGAGACGTAGGATGAGAGGAAACCTAATAGCCTGAAGACTGTGGAGGAACAGAGAGATCTTGGGGTCCATATCCACAGATCTCTAAAGGTTGCCAGTCAAGTGGATAGAGCTGTGAAGAAGGCCTATAGTGTGTTAGCTTTTATTAACAGGGGGTTGGAGTTTAAGAGCCGTGGGGTTATGCTGCAACTGTACAGGACCTTGGTGAGACCACATTTGGAATATTGTGTGCAGTTCTGGTCACCTCACTATAAGAAGGATGTGGAAGCGCTGGAAAGAGTGCAGAGGAGATTTACCAGGATGCTGCCTGGTTTGGAGGGTAGGTCATATGAGGAAAGGTTGAGGGAGCTAGGGCTGTTCTCTCTGGAGCGGAGGAGGCTGAGGGGAGACTTAATAGAGGTGTATAAAATGATGAAGGGGATAGATAGAGTGAACGTTCAAAGACTATTTCCTCGGGTGGATGGAGCTATTACAAGGGGGCATAAGTATAGGGTTCGTGGTGGGAGATACAGGACGGATATCAGAGGTAGGTTCTTTACGCAGAGAGTGGTTGGGGTGTGGAATGGACTGCCTGCAGTGATAGTGGAGTCAGACACTTTAGAAACATTTAAGCGGTTATTGGATAGGCACATGGAGCACACCAGGATGATAGGGAGTGGGATAGCTTGATCTTGGTTTCAGATAAAGCTCGGCACAACATCGTGGGCCGAAGGGCCTGTTCTGTGCTGTACTGTTCTATGTTCTATGTTCTAATAGAGGTACATAAGATGTTGAGAGGCATAGATCGGGTGGACTCTCAGAGGCTTTTTCCCAGGGTGGAAATGGCTGCTATGAGAGGACACAGGTTTAAGGTGCTGGGGGGTAGGTACAGGGGAGATGTTAGGGGGAAGTTTTTCACACAGAGGGTGGTGGGCGAGTGGAATTGGTTGCCATCAGTGGTGGTGGAGGCAAACTCAATAGGGTCTTTTAAGAGACTCCTGGATGAGTACATGGGACTTAATAGGATGGAGGGTTATAGGTAGGCCTAAAAAATAGGGATATGTTCGGCACAACTGACTGTTTTGTGCTGTAGTTTTTCTATGTTTCTATGAGGGGGTTAGCTTATGAGGAGAGATTGAGTAGATTGGGCCTGTACTCGTTGGAGTTTAGAAGGCTGAGGGGAGATCTTATAGAGACATATAAGATAATGAAGGGGCTAGACAGGGTAGAGGCAGAGAGATTCTTTCCACTTAGAAAGGAAACAAGAACTAGAGGACACAGCCTCAAAATAAGGGGGAGTCAGTTTAGAACAGAGTTGAGGAGGAACTTCTTCTCTCAGAGGGTAGTGAATCTCTGTAATTCTCTACCCATTGAAGCAGTGGAGGCTACCTCGTTAAATATGTTTAAGTCACAGGTAGATAGATTTCTGATCAATAAGGGAATTAAGGGTTATGGGGAGCGGGCGGATAAGTGGAACTAAACCACTATCAGATCAGCCATGATCTTATTGAATGGCAGGGCAGGCTCGAGGGGCTAGATGGCCTACTCCTGCTCCTATTTCTTATGTTCTTATGATAAAATAGGACTGAGTCAGCACGGCTTCGTCAAGGGGAGGTCATGTCTGACAAATCTGTCAGAGTTCTTTGAGGAGGTAACTAGGAAGTCAGATAAAGGAGAACCAGTGGACATGATTTATATAGATTTCCAGAAGGCCTTTGACAATGTGCCGCATAGGAGACTGTTAAATAAGTTTAAGAGCCCAGGGTGTTCATGGTAAGATCCTGGCATGGATAGAGGATTGGCTGACTGGCAGAAGGCAGAGAGTGGGGATAAAGGGGTCTTTTTCAGGATGGCAGCCGGTGACTAGTAGTGTGCCTCAGGGGTCAGTGCTGGGACCACAACTTTTCACAATATACATTAACGATTTGGAAGAAGGAACTGAAGGCACTGTTGTTAAGTTTGCAGATGATACAAAGATATGTAGAGGGACAGGTAGTATTGAGGAAGCAGGGGGGCTGCAGAAGGACTTGGATAGGTTAGGAGAGTGTGCAAAGAAGTGGCAGATGGAATACAATGTGGAAAAGTGTGAGGTTATGGAAGGAGGAATGGAGGCTTAGACTACTTTCTAAATGGGGAAATGCTTAGGAAATCAGAAATACAAAGGGACTTGGGAGTCCTTGTTCAAGATTCTCTTCAGGTTCAGCGTGCAGGTTCAGTCGGCAGTTAGGAAGGCAAATGCAATGTTAGCATTCATGTCAAGAAGGCTAGAATACAAGAGCAGGGATGTACTTCTGAGGCTGTATAAGGCTCTGGTCTGACCCCATTTGGAGTATTGCGAGCAGTTTTGGGCCCCGTACCTAAGGAAGGATGTGCTGGCCTTGGAAAGGGTCCAGAGGAGATTCACAAGAATGATCACTGGAATTAAAAGTTTGTCGTATGAGGAACGGTTGAGGACTCTGGGTCTGTACTCATTGGAGTTTGGAAGGATGAGGGGGGATCTTATTGAAACTTACAAGATACTGCGAGGCCTGGATAGAGTGGACGTGGAAAGGAAGTTTCCACTCGTAGGAAAAACTAGAACCAGAGGGCACAACCTCAGGCTAAAGGGATGATCCTTTGGGACAGAGATGAGGAGAAATTTCTTCAGCCAGAGAGTGGTGAATCTGTGGAACTCTGCCGCAAAAGGCTGTGGAGGCCGGGACATTGACTGTCTTTGAGACAAAGATAGATAGGTTCTTGATTAATAAGGGGATCAGGGGTTATGGGGAAAAGGCAGGAGAATGGGAATGAGAAAAATATCAGCAATGATTGAATGGCGGAGCAGACTCAATGGGCTGAGTGGCCTAATTCTGCTCCTATGTCTTATGGTCTCTGTAACAGCCTCTAGTCCCACAAGCCCCCATGATCTCTCTCTCTTGTGCATTCCCAGTTTTAACTGTTGCACCACTGGCAGCTGTGCCTTCCACTACCAAGGCCCTAAGCTCTGGAATTCCCTCCCTAAATCTTTCCACATCTCTCTCATTCTCTCCTCCTTCAAGATGCTCCTTAAAACCAAGCCTTTTTTGGTTAGCTATCCTAATGTCTCCTTGTATTACTCTGTCAATATTGTTTGATGACACGCCTGTGAAACACCTTGGGATGTTTTACCGTGTTAAAAGCTCTATATAAATGCAAGTTGTTGTTGCATGATTTCAAAAGGTGAAGCTTTTATTTAAATTTAAAGAAAAGGCCTGGGAATGGTTTCCAAATGCACAGGATTCACAGGGCTATCATTAACATTCTGCTACTTTGAGAAGGCAGTCACCTCTCTTTGAAATCTTAACCAGTTTATTTCTGATTGATGAAGATTGCTTGCCTTGGAATAACCACAAATGAACGGATGAATGCAAGACGCTACAAGCACTTTAAAGTTACAACAACCACTATTGAAAGTCCCTTCAAGTGAGTAACTACGTAAATATTTCAGCATGATGCTAACTGTGAACTTAAGGCGCATTGAACTGAAATTTAAAGTGGCTTTTCAGTGAAGAAATCAGCCAGATAAAGACCTTAGGAAGAGTTTCTATGGAGATTATTTTTATAATGTTGCAAATAATTCACCACTGTCACATGAGAATAGCCGACCTGAGAGAGGATGTCAAGCGGGAAAGGCTGAACAGGCTGCAGTTAGGGTAGTCTGACATGACATTTCCAGTTGTGGAAGAGACCAGAACATCGGCCAGAACATTGAATCCAGGAGTTGGGACGTCTTGTTGAAGTTGTACAAGACATTGGTAAGGCCACACTTGGAATACTGTGTACAGTTCTGGTCACCCTATTATAGAAAGGATATTATTAAACTAGAAAGAGTGCAGAAAAGATTTACTAGGACGCTACCGGGACTTGATGGTTTGAGTTATAAGGAGAGGCTGGGTAGACTGGGACTTTTTTCTCTGGAGCGTAGGAGGCTGAGGGGTGACCTTATAGAGGTCTATAAAATAATGAGAGGCACAGATCAGCTAAATAGTCAATATCTTTTCCCAGAGGTAAGGGAGTCTAAAACTAGAGGGCATAGGTTTAAGCTGAGAGGGGAGAGATACAAAAGTGTCCAGCGGGGCAATTTTTTCACTCAGAGGGTGGTGAGTGTCTGGAACAAGCTGCCAGAGGTAGTCGTAGAGGCGGGTACAATTTTGTCTTTTAAAAAGCATTTAGAAAGTTACATGGGTAAGATGGGTATAGAGGGATATGGGCCAAATGTGGGCAATTGGGATTAGCTTCGGGGTGTAAAAAAGAAAGGGCGGCATGGATAAGTTGGGACGAAGGGCCTGTTTCCATGCTGTAAACCTCTATGACTCTAACTGAAGGTCATTGATATAAGATAGTCACTAATAAATCCAATTGGGAATTTAGAAGATATTTCTTTACCCAGAGAGTGGTGAGAATGCAAAACTCACTCTCACAGGGAGAGGTTGTGGTGAATGGTATAGATACATTTAAGAGGAAACTAGATAAACACATGAAGAAAGAAATGGGAGGATTTGTTGATGGGGTTAGATGAAGAAGGATCGGTGGAAGTTTGAGTGGAACATAAACACAAAAATAGACCAGTTTGACCAAATGTGTTGTAAATTCTAAGCAGCTTTGATCCTATCAGATGATTGAAATTTTTTTCTGTTCTTCTTTTCTCTCCCAGCCATGGTTGCATTAGGAATATAATAGACTTCTTCGAATTTAGATGTTTTGGTCTCTTTCGTCCTGTGATGGTGGACTGGACACATCAGTATACGATAGACTACGACCAGACATCAGGCAGCGGCTATCAGCTTGTGTAGTGGGATCCAAACCCACAGGGTGAATCCACTTCACCGTCAACCCTCTGAACTGGTGCCTGACAAATCTCCTTCATTTCCTTCTCCAGTATCTACAATGCAAATGTATTACTGAGGGGAAGTGATTTCCTCTGGATGTGTCACATTCAGAAATTATGCAGGGACAGTTTTGCTGCCTGTTTCCTTTCCCCATTATGATCAAACTGTGGTATAAGCGGACGGCCGAATGGGACCTTTTGTTTAAAAGAAATATAGACTGCTTTTCACAGGAATTAGTTTTTAACATAACATTATGTTTAGCTCTGATTTCAGTGTCAGAAGAACAATGAGGCATGCATTCTGGAATCCTGATTCTGACCCATTCGTTTGGAGGCTCCAAGTCACGCAGAAATGTGTCTGTTTCAGTTGTGCTGCTTGTTGTGCGTTATTTTCATGGTACTTTACATTTCTTAGCAGAATGACAGATATCGATGATCAAAGGTTGTGTGCAGAGGTAACATCTAAAATCCTTTTCTATCAGATGTTGGTTTATTCTAAATATTTCCTTTTTCTCTTTTAATCATGTTAGAGAATGAATCAATGTCCAACTTGTATTTCTAGATAATTAGGTGTTGATAATTGCTGACAGGAAAATCATGAGCTTGCATTCCATTACTGTCGCTCTCACTCACTCACCCATGACTGGGTGGATTTGCACAATTCTGAAGCAGGCTGAGCGAAAATGAGCCTCAGAACTGTTCGCTTTGGGTGTTGAGAGTAGAGAGAGGAAAAGCTCACTCGGACAGTGTCTTATACAGGTTGACCACAGGTCTGGAGCACAGCCCCAGTGTGGTGCAAGTCTCCTGTCTGAACAGCCCAGGGTGGCGAGTGGCTCTGACTGGAGAAAAAACCTGTGTCTGAGGGGAGAAGAGAAGCTCTCCACTCAGATTACTGTCAGATATTTTTACAGCCTTTTGGTTTTAATCACACTTGTCTGTCTGCTGCTTTCTGGAAACTAACATTGACAGTTGAAAGTTTGATATGGTTACAAGCTCAAGAAACCTGTGTAAAACGCTTCTAATCAGCTTGTCAAACCAGTGTAAAAGTCGGTCGTATCTGTATATAAATTATTTATCAACTAGTTTTACCAGTGCGTAATTTTGTCAGTGTTAGTTTGGAGCTATGAACTTGACTTTCAACTCCATGAGAAAAAAGTTAGGAATGTAGTTCATTTGCTTCTGGTGCTGCTTCTGATGTTGGTAACTATTCAACCATTGAATTCACTGCATGTCTGATGCTTGGCAAAAATAAATTTTTAAAAATGGCAGCTCCCTAGACTGTAGGACATAAAACATCACAACAGCTTACAATAAAGTGTTATTTCAGCTTCTTCCCCTTAGCGGAAGATCAGTGAATTTGTAAATAGCAAGTGTCCTGTGTTTGCAAAGTACAAGAATTTTCAGTAGCTGTTTATTTTGTAGTAGAAGGCATATACAGTTTGTTAGCAGTGTACCGGATATCAAGACTTGCAGTATTGTAATTTTAGTCAATTTGAATGTCTATCAGATTTTTAAAAAAGCAAGGAAACTTTCTGTCAGGTTGGAGCATGTTGCAAGTTTGTGCTCACATAGGATATAACATCACATCGCCAAGACTCTTGAATGTGAAACCTGTCTGAGAGGCAGGACTGCAGCAAGTGGCCCACTTTACACTGTTTGACCAACAGGGATCAGGCAGGAATTAAAACC
Organism: Mustelus asterias; assembly: GCF_964213995.1. Classification (NCBI taxonomy): domain Eukaryota; kingdom Metazoa; phylum Chordata; class Chondrichthyes; order Carcharhiniformes; family Triakidae; genus Mustelus; species Mustelus asterias. Next base: position 975,995 of record NC_135809.1, read on the forward strand.
AGTTCAGAGTGCGATGTTATTACCACGCTTTGCACCAACTCAAAAGGAGAGTCTCACCCTCTTTAAAGTTTAACACACTGGTATTTATCATCATGACTTTTTGTTTGTACTTTGAATAACCTGTAATTTACTCTCACTTTCTGTGATCACTATCCCAGGCCAGTTTTTCTTGTGTGTGCGTGTCTGAGTTTCATACTCGCAAGTAATTGAGTTTTACATTTCACTAGTAATCGGGAGACACTACATTCTGCAAATTGTGAATATTGTTTTGTTTTTGTATGACATTATTTATAACTGTGCCAAGTGTTTTGTTTTGCTACTATCCAGACCCTTTATGTACAATGTGGAGAACAAAATATAGGACTGTAATATTAAAAAGCTGGCTGTTCTTCCAATGGTTGGATCAGTTTGTCAATTTTGTAAATTATTGAACTAATAAATCAGTTGTATCTAGTCATTCATCGCTATCCAACATGCCTTGCTGCTTGCAGGATGTTTTTTTTTAGTGAGTGCAGTTAGTTGCTGGTTGAAGTTCATACCCATTGTCCATCCCTTTATCAGTTGTGCCTTCAAAATTTGCCTCTCGATTTTTTCTGTAAAATTTGTGATTTGTTTTGTGCATGCTTTCAGCATTTATTTGTGATTTTGGTCAGAGTTTCTCACCCACATGATCAGCATAACCAGTCTGATCTTCAGCTCTGACTACCCACCAGACGGACTGTAAGCTCCACCTTTAGATACCTCAGCCCCATCACTGCACAAAGAGCACACATTCCTCCATCAATAGCCCCTTCCCACCCTCACACAGACACAATCCATCCATTAATCACCTTTACTTGATTCGCACCCTCAAACTCTCCAGGGTTCCTCACTCTGTGGATTTTCACTGACTCTGCACTCTAGCACTCCAATTTAAGTCTAATAGCAAAGAGAACATTGAGTGGATTATCCATCAGGTAGGTGAATTATTTTTATAAATTTGGTGACTATTATTTATTGGCACCATTAAGCTTGGGCTTACCGTTACCCCTCTCCACTTATCCCCAAGACTTGCTCTTCCATTGTTCCAGCTCTCAGTAACCTTCACTAATTTCCCATTTTCCTGCCAACATTATTCATCATTACCGTTCCTCCTTTTCTGAAGCTGATCCAAGCCCTGGGCACTGTTCTTTCACTTCCATCTATGTCCTCCATTCCTTCTCATCTTTTTTCTCCCACCTGGATCTGGTCCATGTTATCAATATAGAGGCTTCGTTGTTCTAGAAAAGCCTGTTTGATCTCTGATGCCAATGTGTAAAATCACTTTGTGTGTGTGTCTGTAAGACTGAGGCATCTGTCTGTGAACTGTTCATTATCGGGCTGCTTTCTGCTTGAGGGCTTCAAAGATTTGTGGCTACAAAAGCCAGTCAGAGGCTGGAAATTCAGCGGTGAGTAACGTTATGACCATGTGAGTCAGGGTTGATATTACTCCAGCTCTGACTCTAACAGGGTTTTCCCTGAATTTAGACAGGATGCACTTTTCCATCACTACAGGAGTTCCGCTATTTTATACTTCCACATTATCAAGAATTGGACAGGTTTTCGGAGTTTAAACAAAGAACAAGATAAGTTTATTGAAACTATTTCCTGAATGTTAAAGATGTGATAAATTACAACCACCATTCATACATCAGATACATTCCCTGGTTACGTGCACTATTGTGCACTCTTACCCGTGCACACTTTTACACACACACACTCTTTTACACACTTTTTACACTCGCTTTACACACACCCTCTTACATACACTCTTACACACACTCTTTTACACACTCTTTTACACACTCTTTTACACACACTTTTACACACACACACTCGCTTTACACACTCTTTTACACACACACTCTCTTTTACACACTCTTACACACACTCTTTACACACACTTACACACACTTTACACTCTCTTTTACACACTCTTTTACACACACACTCTTTTTACACACTCTCTTTACACACACTCTTTTACACACACACTCTCTTTACACACACTCTTTACACACACTCTTTACACACACTCTTTACACACACTTTTACACACACACTTTACACACACTCTTTTACACACACTTTACACACTCTTTTACACACACTTTACACACTCTCTTTTACACACACACACTTTTACACACACACTCTTTTACACACTCTTACACACACACTCTTTACACACTCTTTACACACACTCTTTACACACTCTCTTTTACACACTTTACGCACTCTCTTTTACACACACACACTCTTTTACACACACACTCTTACACACACACTCTTTTACACACTTTTTACACACACACTTTACACACTCTCTTTACACACACTCTCTTTACACACTCTTTTACACACACACTCTCTTTACACACACTCTTTTACACACTCTTTTACACACACACTCTCTTTACACACATTCTCTTTACACACACTCGCTTCACACACTCGCTTCACACACACTTTACACACACTTTACACACACACTTTACACACACACTTTACACACACAGTCTCTTTACACACATTCTTTACACACACTCTTTACACACTTTACACACTCTTTTACACACACACTTTACACACACTCTTTTACACACACTTTTACACACACACTCTCTTTACACACACTCGCTTTACACACATTCTCTTTACACACACTCGCTTTATACACACTCTTTTACACACATTCGCTTTACACACTCTTTTACACACAGTCTTTTACACACACGTGCTTTACACACACGTGCTTTACACACCCACACTCTCTTGCACACACACACACACACACTATTACAGATGGTAGAATAAGAGGACAGGCTTAAAGATTTTTACAGTCTGTGGAGAAAATGGAACCATGCAGTATACGGTTAGCTGTGCTTTGGCTGGTCTGGATGCAGTGTTGCACATTGTGGCTGTTTCGTTAATTGTCTTCCTGTGTGTAGTTGTATGAACGTATGAGCCGGGATTTTCCCAAAAAAAATCTCAATGCCGAATTTGCGTAAAAACTGGAGTAACTCCCGCTGTTTATTTTAGCAGGATTTACTGCTCGCACTCTGAGCACTGCAGAGTGCCTCAGAGAGATTCACGCTGAAAATCAGGGGATGGGGCCTATTCCCGCTGGAGAGGCCGGCAGCATAGTGCTGAAAGCGCCATTGCGCATGTGCCAATCTGTCAGAGCGGAGATCGGCGCATTGCCGCAGTAGTCCCATGCTGCTGGCCATCCGATCGATAGCCAGCCCCACGACCCCACATCGCTGGCCTCCTGGACGTCTTTGGGCCAACCCTGACCAGCCGCTTCCTTTACTCCTGCCACCGGTCCTTATGCAGAGTGGCAGCGGAACCTCCCATACCCACTGATTGTCCCCCCATTGGCCCCACCCCCTTGGGCATTGCCACTTTGCCCCTTGGGCAGTGCCAGGGGGCCAGGCTGGCAATGTCCAGGGCGCACCCCCCTTATCCCCTGGAAATGAATGCCAGTGAGCCTGCGCACACCAGGGGGAGAGACTGCAGCTGGAGTGACATTCAGCCAGAGTGAGGGTATCGGTAATTTGGGGCTAAGTAGGAATTCGGTGCTGAGGGGAAAATGGTGCTCATCTTTGGCAGGAGTGGAGAGGTGGACCTGCGAGGGAGACTCTTGGGCAAGTGAGAGGTAGAAAGAAATCGAACCGTGCATCACAACGAGCAGGTAAGTGATTGGCTGGTGACTAGTAAGTAGTTTTTATTTTCTTTTTTCTCTCTTCTGTTGGCATTGTAATTGTAGGTGTAAGTTAACTTAAGGGTTAAGTCATGGCAGAGCACCCCAGACCCGTGTCATGCTGCTCTTGTGCGATGTGGGAATTCAGGGACCCTTCCGGTGTCCCTGGCTCCTTCAAGTGCAGGAGGTGTGTCCAATTGTAGCTCCTGTTAGACCCCTTGACAGCCCTAGAGCTGTGGATAGATTCACTTTAGAGCATCCACGATGCTGAGGAAGTTGTGGATAGCACGTTCAGTGAGTTGGTCACACCGCAGATAAAAATTACTGAGGGAGATAGAGAATGGGTGACCACCAGACAGAGGAAGAGTAGGAAGGCAGTGCAGGGGGCTCCTGTGGTCATCTCCCTGCAAAACAGATACACCGTTTTGGATAGTGTTGGGGGAGATGGCTCACCAGGGGAAGGTGGCAGCAGCCAGGTTCATGGCACCATGGCTGGCTCTGCTGCACAGGAGGGCAGGAAAAAGAGTGGCAGAACGATAGTGATAGGGGACTCAATTGTAAGGGGAATAGACAGGTGTTTCTGCGGACACAAACAAGATTCCAGGATGGTATGTTGCCTCCCTGGTGCAAGGGTCAAGGATGTCGTGGAGCGGCTGTAGGACATTCTGGAGGGGGAGGGTGAACAGCCAGCTGTCGTGGTGCATATAGGCACCAACAATATAAGATAAAAAACGGGATGAGGTCCCACAAGCTGAATTTAGGGAGTTAGGAGTTAAACTAAAAAGTAGTCCCAAGGCATTTTATTCATACGTTAGGAACAAAAGGGTTGTCAGGGAAAAAAGCGGAACTCTCAGGGACAAAAGTGGGGAATTATGCTTAGAGCCCAAAGAAGATGGGGAGATCCTAAATGAGTACTTTGCGTCGGTATTCACAAAGGAGAGGGATGTGTTGACTGGGAGTGTCTTGGAGGGGAGGGGAGTTGACCCGTTAGAGAAAATCTCCATTACAAGGGAGGAAGTGTTAGGTTTTTTAGGGAATATAAAGACTGACAAATCCCCAGGGCCTGATGGAATCTATCCAAGGCTGCTCAGGGAGATGAGAGATGAAATCTCTTTGAGAGTGCAGAGTTTGTATGTTCCTGTCAGGATTAAAGGCAAAGTAAATAGGAATAAGGAACCTTGGTTCTCGAGGGAGATTGTAACACTGATTAAGAGGAAGAGAGAGTTGTATGAAATGTACAGGCAGCAAGGAACAGATCAGATGCTCGAGGAGTATAAAAAGTGCAAGAAGCTACTTAAGAGGGAAATCAGGAGGGCTAAAAGAAGACATGAGGTTGCTTTGGCAGACAGAGTGAAGGAAAATCCAAAGAGCTTCTATAGGTATGTTAGGAGCAAAAGGATAGTGAGGGATAAAATTGGTCCTCTTGAAGACCAGAGTGGTAGACTGTGTATGGAACCAAAAGAGATGGGGGAGGTACTAAATGGTTTTTTTGCATCCGTATTTACTGAGGAAACGGGCATGGAGTCTACGGAAATAGGGCAAACAGGTAGGGAGGTCATGGAACCTTTACAGATTAAAGGGGAGGAAGTGCTCGCTGTCTTGAGGCAAATCAGAGTGGATAAATGCCCAGGACCAGACAGGGTATTCCCACGGACCTTGAGGGAAGCTAGTGTTGAACTTGCAGGGGCCCTGGCAGACATATTTAAAATGTCAGTATTCACGGGGGAGGTGCCGGATGATTGGAGGGTGGCTCATGTTGTTCCGTTGTTTAAAAAAGGTTCCAAAAGAAATCCGGGAAATTATCGGCCAGTAAGTTTGACGTCGGTGGTGGGCAAGTTATTGGAAGGTGTGATAAGGGATAGGATCTACAAATATTTGGATAGACAGAGACTTATTAGGGAGAGTCAACATGGCTTTGTGCGTGGTAGGTCATGTTTGACCAATCTATTAGAGTTTTTCGAGGAGGTTACCAGGAAAGTGGATGAAGGGAAGGCAGTGGATGTTGTCTTCCTGGATTTCAGCAAGGCCTTTGACAAGGTCCCTCATGGGAGGTTAGTTAGGAAGGTTCAGTCGCTAGGTATACATGGGGAGGTAGTAAATTGGATTAGACACTGGCTCAATGGAAGAAGCCAGAGAGTGGTTGTGGAGGATTGCTTCTCTGAGTGGAGGCCTGTGACTAGTGGTGTGCCGCAGGGATCGGTGTTGGGTCCATTGTTGTTTGTCATCTATATCAATGATCTGGATGATAATGTGGTAAATTGGATCAGCAAGTTTGCTGATGATACAAAGATTGGAGGTGTCGTGGACAGTGAGGAAGGTTTTCAAAGCTTGCAGAGGGATTTGGACCAACTAGAAAAATGGGCTGAAAAATGGCAAATGGAATTTAACGCAGACAAGTGTGAGATATTGCACATTGGAAGGACAAACCAAAGTAGAACGTACAGGGTAAATGGTAGGACTCTGAAGAGTGCAGTTGAACAGAGGGATCTGGGAATACAGGTACAGAATTCCCTAAAAGTGACGTCACAGGTGGATAGGGTCGTAAAGAGTGCCTTTGGTACATTGGCCTTTATAAATCGGAGTATCGAGTATAAAAGTTGGAGTGTTATGGTAAGGTTATATAAGGCATTGGTGCGGCCGAATTTGGAGTATTGTGTACAGTTTTGGTCAACTAGTTACAGGAAGGATGTAAATAAGGTTGAAAGAGTGCAGAGAAGGTTCACAATGATGTTGCCGGGACTTGAGAAACTGAGTTACAGAGAGAGATTGAATAGGTTGGGACTTTATTCCCTGGAGCGTAGAAGATTGAGAGGAGATTTGATAGAGGTGTATAAGATTTTGATGGGTATAGATAGAGTGAATGCAAGCAGGCTTTTTCCGCTGAGGCTAGGGGAGAAAAAAACCAGAGGGCATGGGTTAAGGGTGAAAGGAGAAAAGTTTAAAGGGAATATTAGGGGGGGCTTCTTCACGCAGAGAGTGGTGGGAGTGTGGAATGAGCTGCCGGATAAAGTGGTAAATGCGGGGTCACTTTTAACATTTAAGAAAAACTTGGACGGGTTCATGGATGAGAGGGGTGTGGAGGGATATGGTCCAAGTGCAGGTCAGTGGGACGAGGCAAAAAATGGTTCAGCACAGACAAGAAGGGCCAAAAGGCCTGTTTCTGAGCTGTAATTTTCTATGGTTCTATGGAAATCGCTGGGCCTCTGACGCAAATCTTTGTCTCGCCACTTGACACAGGTGAGGTCCCAGAGGATTATAGGATAGCTAATGTGGTCCCGTTATTTAAGAAGGGTAGGAAGGATAACCTGGGAAATTATAGGCCGGTGACCTTGACGTCCGTGGTAGGGAAGTTGTTGGAGAGGATTCTTAGAGATAGGATGTATGTGCATTTAGAAAGGAATAAACTCATTAACGATAGTCAGCATGGTTTTGTGAGAGGGAGGTCATGCCTCACTAACCTGGGTTTTTTTTGAAGAAGTGACTAGAATGGTTGACGAGGGAAGGGCCGTGGATGTCGTCTATATGGACTTTAGTAAAGCGTTTAAAGTCCCTCATGGTAGGTTGGTGGAAAAGGTTGGATCTCATGGGATAAAGGGGGAGGTGGCTAGACGGGTGGAGAACTGGCTTGGTCACAGAAGACAGAGGGTGGTAGTGGAAGGGTCTTTTTCCGGCTGGAGGCTTGTGACTAGTGGTGTTCCGCAGGGCTCTGTATTGGGACCTCTGCTGTTTGTGATTTATATAAACGATCTGGAAGAAGGTGTAACTGGGGCGATCAGTAAGTTTGCGGACGACACGAAAATGGCTGGACTTGCAGATAGTGAGGAACGTTGTCAGAGGCTACAGAAGGATATAGATAGGCTGGAAATTTGGGTAAAGAAATGGCAGATGGAGTTCAATCCAGATAAATGCGAAGTGATGCATTTTGGTAGAACTAATGTAGGGGGGAGCTATACGATAAATGGCAGAACCATAAAGGGTGTAGATACGCAGAGGGACCTGGGTGTGCAAGTCCACAGATCCTTGAAGGTGGCGTCACAGGTGGAGAAGGTAGTGAAGAAGGCATATGGCATGCTTGGCTTTATAAGGCGGGGCATAGAGTATAAAAGTTGGGGTCTGATGTTGCAGATGTATAGAACGTTGGTTCGGCCGCATTTGGAATACTGCGCCCAGTTCTGGTCACCACACTACCAGAAGGACGTGGAGGCTTTGGAGAGAGTGCAGAGGAGATTTACCAGGATGTTGCCTGGTATGGAGGGGCTTAGTTATGAGGAGAGATTGGGTAAACTGGGGTTGTTCTCACTGGAAAGACGGAGGGTAAGGGGTGACCTAATAGAGGTGTATAAAATTATGAAAGGCATAGATAGGGTGAACGGTGGGAAGCTTTTTCCCAGGTTGGTGGTTACATTCACGAGGGGTCATAGGTTCAAGGTGAGGTGGGGGGAGGTTTAACACAGATATCAGAAGGACGTATTTTACACAGAGGGTGGTGGGGGCCTGGAATGCGCTGCCGGGCAAGGTGGTGGAGGCGGACACACTGGGAACATTTAAGACTTATCTAGATAGCCACATGAACGGAGTGGGAATGGAGGGATACAAAAGAATGATCTAGTTTGGTCCAGGGAGCGGCGCTGGCTTGGAGGGCCGAAGGGCCTGTTCCTGTGCTGTATTGTTCTTTGTTCTAGTCCAAATACCAGTCCAAAGATGTGCGGGCTAGGTTGATTGGCCATTCTAAATAGCCCCTTAGTGTCCCGGGATGCATAGGTTAGAGGGATTAGTGGGTAAATGAGTAGGGATATGGGGATAGGGCCTGGGTGGGATTGTGGATGGTGCGGACTCGATGGGCCGAATGGCCTCTTTCTGCACTGTAGGATTCTATGATTCTATGTAGGACCTCAAAGGTAGTAATCTCAGGATTGCTCCCAGTGCCATGTGCTAGTCAGAGTAGGAATGTCAGAATAGCTAAGATGAATACGAGGCATGAGGGATGATGCAACAGGGAGGGATTCAAATTCCTGGGACATTGGAACCGGTTCTGGGGGAGGTGGGACCAGTACAAATCGAACGGTCTGCACCTGGGCAGGACTGGAACCAATGTCTCGGGGAGTGTTTGCTCGTGCTGTTGGGGAGGGTTTACACTAATGTGGCAGGGGGATGGGAACCGATACAGGAAGTCAGAGGGAAGTAAAGTGGGGACAGAAACAAAAGGCAGAACGGGGAAAGGTGAAAGGCAGAGAAACCAAAGACAAAAATCAAAAAGGGCCACGTTACATCATACTTCTAAGAGGGCAATAAATGCCAAAGAAAAAAAGCCTGAAAGCTCTGTGGCTTAACGCAAGGAGCATTTGTATTAAAGTGGATGAATTAACTGCGCAGACAGTCATTAATGGATATGATATAATTGGGATCACGGAGACCAAGCTCCAGAGTGACCAGGGATGGGAACTCAACATCCAGAGGTATTCGATATTCAGGAAAGATAGATGGAAAGGAAAGAGGATGGGGCAGCATTGCTGGTTAAAGAGAAGATTAATGCAATAGTGAGGAAGGACATTAGCCTGTGGAATCTGTATGGGTGGAGCTGCGGAACACCAAATGACAAAAAGCACTGGTGGGAGTTGTGTACAGACTACCTAACAGTATTCGTGAGGTTGGGAATGGCATCAAGCAGGAAATTAGAGATGTGTGCATTAAGGGTACAGCAGTTATTATGGGTGACTTCAACCTGTATATTGATTGGGCTCACCAAACTGGTAGCAATGTGATGGAGGAGGATTTCCTGAAATGTAAAAGGGATGGTTTTCTCGATCAATATGTGAAGGAACTAACCAGAGAGCAGGTCATCCTAGACTGGGTATTGTGTAATGAGAGAGGATTAATTAGCAACCTTGTGATGCGAGATCCTTTGGGGAAGAGTGATCATAATATGGTAGAATTCTTCAATAAGATGGAGAGTGACACAGTTAAATCTGAGACTTGGGTCCTGAACTTGAGGAAAGCTAACTTTGTTGGTATAAGACCATGAGATAAAGGAGCAGAATTAGGCCACTCGGCCCATCGAGTCTGCTCCGCCATTCAATCATGGCTGATATTTTTTTCATTCCCATTCTGCCTTTTCCCCATAACCCCTGATCCCCTTATTAATCATAGAACCTATCTAACTCTGTCTTAAAGACAGTCAATGACCTGGCCTCCATAGCCTTCTGCTGCAGAGACGTGCATTGGCTAGGATAAGCTGGCAAAGGGTACTTAAGGGGTTGACAGTGGATAGGCAATGGCAGACATTTAAAGAACATATGGATGAAATTCAACATTCCTGTCTGGCATAAGTGTAAAACAGGGAAGGTGGCTCATCCATGGCAAACAAGGGAAATCAGGGATAGTGTTAAAGCCAAAGAGGAGGCATAGAAGTTGGCCCAAAAAAGCAGCAAACCTGAGGACTGGGAGAAATTAAAAACCCAGCAAAGGAGGACAGAGGGTTTAATTCGGAAAGGGAAAATAGAATACGAGAGTAAGCTTGCAGAAAACATAAAAACTGACTGCAAAAGCTTCTATAGATATGTGAAGACAAATGTAGGTCCCTTACAGATAAAATCAGGTGAATTCATAATGGGCAACAAAGAACAAACAAAGAACAATACAGCACAGGAACAGGCCCTTCGGCCCTCCAAGCCCGTGCCGCTCCCTGGTCCAAACTAGACCATTCTTTTGTATCCCTCCATTCCCACTCCGTTCATATGGCTGTCTAGATAAGTCTTAAACGTTCCCAGTGTGTCCGCCTCCACCACCTTGCCTGGCAGCGCATTCCAGGCCCCCACCACCCTCTGTGTAAAATATGTCCTTCTGATACCTCCCCCCCCTTCACCTTGAACCTATGACCCCTCGTGAACGTCACCACCAACCTGGGGAAAAGCTTCCCACCGTTCACCCTATCTATGCCTTTCATAATTTTATACACCTCTATTAAGTCTCCCCTCATCCTCCGTCTTTCCAGGGAGAACAACCCCAGTTGACCCAATCTCTCCTCATAACTAAGCCCCTCCATACCAGGCAACATCCTGGTAAACCTCCTCTGTACTCTCTCCAAAGCCTCCACGTCCTTCTGGTAGTGTGGCGACCAGAACTGGGCGCAGTATTCCAAATGCGGCCGAACCAACGTTCTATACATCTGCAACATCAGACCCCAACTTTTATACTCTATGCCCCGTCCTATAAAGGCAAGCATGCCATATGCCTTCTTCACCACCTCCACCTGTGACGTCACCTTCAAGGATCTGTGGACTTGCACACCCAGGTCCCTCTGCGTATCTACACCCTTTATGGTTCTGCCATTTATCGTATAGGTCCTCCCTACATTATTTCTACCAAAATGCATCACTTCGCATTTATCAGGATGGCAAAGAGATAGCAGACTAGCTGAACAAATACTTTGGATCTGTCTTCACTAAGGAGGGCACAAATAACCTTCCAGAAATACTAGGGGACAGAGGGTCTAGCATGAAGGAGAAAATGAATAAGGGGTAATAATCCTTATTAGTCAGGAAATTGTACTGGGGAAATTGCTGGGATTAAAACACGCCTGATGCTTTGTATTCCAGAGTACTCAAGGAAGTGGCCCTAGAAATAGCGGATGCATTGGCGATCATTTTCCAGCATTCTATTGACTCTGGAAGAGTTCCAGTGGATTGGAGGGTAGCTAATGTAACCCCACTTTTAAAAAAGGCAGGAGAGAGAAAATGGGGAATTATAGACCGGTTAGCCTGACATCGGTGGTGGTGATGCTGGAGTCCAGTATTAAGGATGTAATAACTGAGCATTTGGAAAGCGGTGACAGGATCGGTCCAAGTCAGCATGGATTCACTAAAGGGAAATCGTGCTTGACAAATCTTCTGGAATGTTTTGAGGATGTGACCAGTAGAGGGGACAAGGCTGAACTAGTGTATCTGGAATTTCAAAAGGCTTTTGACAAGGTCCCACGCAAGAGATTAGTGAGCAAAATTAAAGCTCATGGTATTGGGAGTAATGTATTGATGTGGATAGAGAACTGGTTGGCAGAGAGGAAGCAGAGAGTGGGAATAAACGGGTCCTTTTCAGAGTGGCAGGCAGTGACTAGTGGGGTACCGCGGGGTTCATTGCTGGGACCTCAGCTATTCAAAATATACATGAATGATTTGGATGAAGGAATTGAATGCAATATCTCCAAATTTGCAGATGACACTAAGCTGGGTGGCAGTGTGTGCTGTGAGGAAGATGCTAAGAGGCTGCAGGGTGACTTGGACAGGCTGGCTGAGTAGGCAAAGACTTGGCAAATGCAATATAATGTGGATAAATGTGAGGTTATCCACTTTGGTGGCAAAAATATCGGAATGGCGGCAGTTTAGGAAAAGGGGAAGTGCAACGTGACCTGGGTGTCATGGTGGAACAGTCGCTGAAGGTTGGTATGCAGGTACAGCAGGCAGTGAGGAAAGCTATTGGCATGCTGGCCTTCATAGCAAGAGGATTTGAGTATAGGAGTAAGGGTGTCTTGCTGCAGTTATACAGGGCCTTGGTGAGGCCACAACTTGAGTATTGTGTGCAGTTTTGGTCTCCTGGTCTGAGGAAGGATATTCGTGCTATTGAGGGAGTCCAGCGAAGGTTCACCAGACTGATTCCTGGAATGGCAGGACTGACATATGAAGAGAGACTGGATCGACTGGGCTTTTATTCACTGGAATTTAGAAGAATGAGAGGGAATCTCATAGAAACATATAAAATCCTGATGGGACTGGATAGGCTAGATGTAATAAGAATGTTCCTGATGTTGGGGAAGTCCAGAACACGGAGTCACAGTCTAAGAATAAGGGGTGAGCCATTCAGGACTGAGATGAGGAAGAACTTCTTCACTCAGAGAGTTGTGAACCTGTGGAATTCTCTACCACAGAAAGCTGTTAGAGTCAGTTCGTTAGATATGTTCAAGAGGGAGCTGGACGTAACCCTTGCGCCTAAAGGGATCAAGGGGTATGGAGAGAAAGTGGGAGTGGAATACTGAAAGTGCATGATCAGCCATGATCATATTTGTGATGCAGGCTCAAAAGGCCAAATGGCCTATTCCTACACCTATTTTCTGTGAAGACGGACAGGTGGTTGAGGTGATGGGGAACATTTTAATGAGAGTGATTACAACATGGTACAATTTAAGCTTGTTAGGGACAAGGAAATAGACGAGTTGCAAAAAAAAGTTTTGGATTCGGGGAGAGTGAAGTTTAATAAAATAAGGCAAGATTTGGCCAAGGTAGACTAGGAACAGCGACTCAAGGGGAAATCAGAGCAGTGGGGGGGCATTCAAGAAGGAAAGGGGAGGGTACAGGCCCAACATGTTTCCTCTAGGGTGATGGGAAGGAGTAACAAGCCTAGAAAACCATGGATGACCAGAGATATTAAGGATATGATGAGAAGGAAAAGAGAGACTTAGCAGGTACAAAGGGAGCAAATCAGCGGGGGCATGAGTGGAGTACAATAAGTGCAGGGTGAAGCTGAAGAAAGCAATTAGGAAAGCAAAGAGGGGATATGAGAAAGTGCTGGTTGATAAAAGTGGGGAAAATCCCAAGATATCTCATAAGTATATCAATGGGAAGAGGATAACCAGGGAAAGAGTAGGGCCCATTGGGGACCAAGAGGGCAATCTATGGATGGAGTCAGAGGACATTGGTAGAGTGTTGAATGAATAATTCACATCTGTCTGCATCCAAGAGAGTGAGGATGATGGTATGGAATTCATGGAGAGAGACTGCAAGGTTCTTGAGCAGATTGACATTGGGAAGGACAAGGTATTGGAAGTGTTGGCAGGCTTAAAAGTAGACAAATCTCCAGGTCAGATGAATTGTGTCCCAGGCCACTGTGGGAGGTAAGGGAGGAGATTGCAGGGGCTCTGACCCAAATTTTTAATTCCTCTCTGGCCATGGTGGAGGTCATGATGTGGAGATGCCGGCGTTGGACTGGGGTAAACACAGTAAGAGTTTTAACAACACCAGGTTAAAGTCCAACAGGTTTATTTGGTAGCAAATGCCATTAGCTTTCGGAGCACTGCTCCTTCGTCAGATGGAGTGGAAATCTGCTCTCAAACAGGGCACAGAGACACAAAATCAAGTTACAGAATACTGATTAGAATGCGAATCTCGACAGTCAACCATTGGGCGGCACGGTAGCACAGTGGTTAGCACTGCTGCTTCACAGCTCCAGGGACCTGGGTTCGATTCCCGGCTTGGGTCACTGTCTGTGTGGAGTTTGCACATTCTCCTCGTGTCTGCGTGGGTTTCCTCCGGGTGCTCCGGTTTCCTCCCACAGTCCAAAGATGTGCGAGTGAGGTTGATTGGCCATGCTAAAAAAAAATTGCCCTTCGTGTCGTGAGATGCATAGGTTAGAGGGATTAGTGGGTATATCTGTAGGGATGTGGAGGTAGGGCCTGGGTGGGATTGTGGTCGGTGCAGACTCGATGGGCCGAATGTCCTCTTTCTGTACTGTAGGGTTTCTATGATTTCTAATGGCATTTGCGACCAAATAAACCTGTTGGACTTTAACCTGGTGTTGTTAAAACTCTTACGGTGGAGGTGCCAGAGGACTGGAGAACAACTAATATGGTTCTGCTATTTAAGAAGGGGTGTAGAAATCTTAGAATCTTAGAAACCCTACAGCACAGAAAGAGGCCATTCGGCCCATCGAGTCTGCACAGACCACAATCCCACCCAAGCCCTACCCCCATATCCCTAGATATTTACTCACTAATCCCTCTAACCTACGCATCCCAGGACACTAAGGGCAATTTTTTAGCATGGCCAATTAACCTAACCCGCACATCTTTGGGCTGTGGGAGGAAACCGGAGCACCCGGAGGAAACCCACGCAGACACGAGGAGAATGTGCAAACTCCACACAGACAGTGACCCAAGCCAGGAATCGAACCCAGGTCCCTAGAGCTGTGAAGCAGCAGTGTTAACCACCGTGCTGCCCTAAGAAATAAACCAGGGAACTATAGACCAGTGAGTCTCATGGCAGTGGTAGGAAAACTATTGGAAAAAATTCTGAGTATCTATCTCCACTTGGAGAGGCAAAGCTTGAACATGGATAGTCAGTATGGCTTCATCAGAGGGAGGTCAGGCCGAACAAATTTGAATTTTTTGAGGTTTTTTGATTTGATTTATTGTCACGTGTTAACATACAGTGAAAAGTGTTGTTTCTTGTGTGCTACACAGACAAAGCATACCATTCATGGAGAAGGAAATGAGAGCGAGCAGAATGTAGTGTTACAGTCATAGCTATGGTGTAGAGAAAGATCAACTTAATGCAAAGTAGGTCCATTCAAAAGTCTGACGGCAGCAGGGAAGAAGCTGTTCTTGAATCAGTTGGTACGTAACCTCAGACTTTTGTATCTTTTTCCCAACGGAAGAAGGTGGAAGAGAGAATGTCCGGCATGCGTGGGGTCCTTAATTATGCTGGCTGCTTTGCCGAGGCAGTGGGAAGTGTAGACAGTCAATGGATGGGAGGCTAGTTTGCGTGATGAATTGGGCAACATTCACGACCATTTGTAGTTCCTTGCAATCTTGTGCAGAGCAGGATATGGGACAAGTGCAGGAAATGGGATTACATAGAACATAGAAAAAAAATGCAGCACAAACAGTACCTTCGGCCCACAAATTGCGCCGGTCATGTTCCTACCTACCAAGGCTTATAAATAGGCTTACTTATAACCCTCAATCCTATTAAGTTCCATGTACTCATCCAGAAGTCTCTTAAAAGACCCTATCGAGTTTGCCTCCACCACCACTGACTGCAGCCGATTCCACTCACCCACCACCCTCTGAGTGAAAAACATACCCCTGACATCTCCTCTGTACCTACTCCCCAGCACCTTAAACCTGTGTCCTCTCGTAGCAGCCATTTCAGCCCTGGGAAAAAGCCTCCGATTAGCTGCAACATTAGTGGTAGATATTGGTGATGGGCGAGAAGGCCTTTTCTATGCTGTATGACCAAATCTCAGAGAAGGTAATTCCAAAAGATTCTCGTTTGGACAAGGTGATCAGATTTTGGCACACAACTGTCCACTGGTGAAGAATGGGTTCCTGTAACTGTATTGGCTCAAACTGGCCGTATCTCCTATACAATACAAACTGAAGGTGAGCTTGTCTGGAGATAACACATGGATCAGTTGTCAACCACACACATCAACATACCAGCCTCGTGTGCCAGAACAACCTCAGGGTGAACACCATCAATACCACCAGATATGGAGACTGTGACTCATCAGCAGAGACCGAGTTTGCTGAGGAATATCTTGCTGCTGCTAGTCCTCCTTCTGCACCGGAGACTGTAACACCTTCCGGGGTCGAGACATCCTCTGAAGACCCTGAGATACCTCGAAGGTCAAGAACAACCCAATCCGTGAAGTGCACTGGCAGTCCGTGCAGAATATCTGCCCGCCAGATTGCCTTTTCTGTTAACTCTTATTACTGTGTAATGATTTGTTGTCTATCCTGGTACTTTTAATGACTGTGAAAATACTTGTGAGCTTTTAGTCAGAGTAGACTAAACCTTTGTATAGTGAACAGCTTCTCAATAAACCTGTCTTGTTGACTGCAAAAGATAAGGCTGAAGTATTCGCAGCAATCTTCAGCCAGAGGGGCCGAGTGGATGATCCATCTCGGCCTTCTCCAGTGGTCTCCAGCCAATTCGATTCACTCCACGTGATATCAAGAAACAGCTGATGGCACTGGATACGGCAAAGGCAATGGGCCCTAATAACATTCCGGCAATAGTATTGAAGACTTGCGCTCCAGAACTTACTGCTCTCCTCGCCAAGCTCTTCCAGTACAGTTATAACACTGGCATCTACCTGACAATGTGGAAGATTGCCCAGGTATGCCTTGCACACAAAAAGCAGGACAAATCCAACCAGGCCAATTACATAGAAAATAGGAGTAGGCCATTCAGCCCTTCAAGCCTGCTCTGCCATTCAATATAGAACATAGAACATTACAGCGCAGTACAGGCCCTTCGGCCCTCGATGTTGCTCCGACCAGTGGAACCAATCTAAAGCCCCTACACTATTCCAATATCATCCATATGTTTATCCAATAACCATTTGAATAGTCTTAATGTTGACAAGTCCACTACTGCTGCAGGCAGGGCATTCCACGCCCTTACTACTCTCTGAGTAAAGAACCTACCTCTAACATCTGTCCTATATCTCTCACCCCTCAATTTAAAGCTATGTCCCCTCGTGCTAGCCAACACCATCTGAGGAAAAAGGCTCTCACTATCCACCCTATCTAATCCTCTGATCATCTTGGATGCCTCTATTAAGTCACCTCTTAACCTTCTCTCTAACGAAAACAACCTCAAGCCCCTCAGCCTTTCCTCATACGATTTTCCCACCATACCAGGCAACATCCTGGTAAATCTCCTCTGCACCCTTTCCAACACTTCCACATCTTTTCTATAATGCGGTGACCAGAACTGTACGCAATACTCCAAATGCGGCCGCACCAGAGTTTTGTACAGTTGCAGCATAACCTCCTGGCTCCGAAACTCAATCCCTCTACCAATAAAAGCTAACACACCGTATGCCTTCTTAACAACCCTATCAACCTGGGTCCCAACTTTCAGGGATCTATGCACATGGACACCCAGATCCCTCTGTTCATCCACACGACCAAGTATCTTACCATTAGCCCAGTACTCTGTATTCCTGTTACTCCTTCCAAAGTGAATCACCTCACACTTTTCCGCATTAAACTCCATTTGCCGCCTCTCAGCCCAGCTCTGCAGCTCATCTATGTCCCTCTGTAATCTGCCACTTCCCTCCGCACTGTCTACAACTCCACCGACTTTAGTGTCATCCGCAAATTTACTAATCCATCCTTCCACGCCCTCATCCAGGTCAGTAATAAAAATGACAAACAGCAGTGGCCCCAAAACAGATCCTTGCGGTACACCACTAGTAACTGAACTCCAGGATGAATATTTCCCATCAACCACCACCCTCTGTTTTCTTACAGCTCGCCAATTCCTGATCCAAACCACTAAATCACCCTCAATCCCATGGGTCCGTATTTTCTGCAAAAGCTTACCATGGGGAACCTTCTCAAACGCTTTGCTGAAATCCATATACGCCACATCAACCGCTTTACCCTCATCCACCTCTTTGGTCACCTTCTCAAAGAACTCAATAAGGTTTGTGAGGCACAACCGTGTTGACTAAACCGTGTTGACTATCACTAATCAAATTATTCCTTTCTAGGTGATTATAAATCCTATCTCTCATAATCCTTTCCAATACTTTGCCCACAACAGAAGTAAGGCTCACCGGTCTATAATTACCAGGGTTGTCCCTACTGCCCTTCTTGAACAAGGGGACAACATTTGCTATCCTCCAGTCTTCCGGCACTGTTCCTGTAGACAATGACGGCACATAGATCAAAGCCAAAGGCTCTGCAATCTCCTCTCTAGCCTCCCAGAGAATCCTCGGATAAATCCCATCCGGCCCAGGGGACTTATCTATTTTCACACGTTCCAGAATTGCTAACACCTCTTCCTTATGAACATCAATCCCATCCAGTCCAACAGCCTGCATCTCAGTACTCCCCTCGACAACACTGTCCCTCTCCAGTGAGAATACCAACGAAAAATATTCATTTAGTGCCTCTCCTATCTCTTCAGACTCCACGCACAACTTCCCGCTGCTGTCCTTGACTGGCCCTAATCTTACCCTAGTCATTCTTTTACTCCTGACATACCTATAGAAAGCTTTAGGGTTTTCCTTGATCCTACCTGCCAAAGACTTCTCATGTCCCCTCCTGGCTCTTCTTAACTCTTCCTGGCGAACTTGTAACTCTCAAGTGCCCTAACTGAGCCTTCACGCCTCATCTTAACATAATTCTCCTCCTTCCTCTTCACAAGAGATTCAACCTCCTTAGTAAACCACGGTTCCCCCACATGTCTGCTTCCTCCCTGCCTGACAGGTACATATTTATCAAGGACGCATAGTAGCTGTTCCTTGAACAAGTTCCACATTACAATTGTGCCCATCCCCTGCAGTTTCCTTCCCCAACCTATGCCAGCTTAATCTCGCCTAATCGCATCATAATTTCCTTTCCCCCAGCTATAACTCTTGCCCTTTGGTATATACCTATCCTTTTCTATTGCTAAGGTAAACGTAATCAAATTGTGGTCACTGTCACCAAAGTGCTCACCTACCTCCAAATCTAACTCCTGGCCTGGTTCATTACCCAGTACCAAATCCAATGTGGCCTCGCCTCTTGTTGGTCTATCTACATACTGCGTCAGGAAGCCTTCCTGCACACATTGGACAAAAACCGACCCCTCTAAAGTACTCGAACTATAGCTTTTCCAGTCAATATTTGTAAAGTTGAAGTCCCCCAGTACAACTACCCTGTTACTTTCGCTCCTATCCAGAATCATCTTTGCAATCTTTTCCTCTACATCTCTGGAACTTTTTGGAGGTCTATAAAAAACTCCCAACAGGGTGACCTCTCCTTTCCTGTTTCTAACCTCAGCCCAAACTACCTCAGTAGATGAGTCCTCATCAAATGTCCTTTCTGCCACCGTAATACTGTCCTTGACTAACAATGCCACACCTCCCCCTCTTTTACCACCTTCCCTGCACTTACTGAAACATTGCCTTTTGGCTAAGATCAAGTGTAGTATGAATCGCCTGCACTTGGTTGAGGTCATTAGGTTACACTGAAGCTTCATATGTTTCATCTGAAGCAATTTTTAAAAGCGGCATCTCGGCCTTTTGGCTAAGATGCAAATGAGCTCAAGTCTTGGAGGAGGAACCTCCCCCTTCTCCAATCAGCTTGACTCATGTAGATCAGGCCCAGGACAGGGTGGTTTGGTCGCTTGCCCTGTCTTGTCAGCCTGGATCTGAAATGTCTCAACTTGTTGAAACTCTGAATTGGATTTGATTTGATTGAATTGGAAAAGTTTTTTAACAAACCATCTAAACCCCGGAACCTGCAACACCATTCCTGTCCCTGCTCTATCCATGTCTCCGAGATGGCCACAACATCGAAATCCCAGGTACCAACCTATGCTGCAAACTCACCCACCTTATTCCGGATGCTCCTGGTGTTGAAGTATACACACTTCAAACCGCCTTCCTGCCTGCCAGTACACTCCTGCGACTCTGAAACCTCATCCATGACCTCACTACTCTCAACCTCCTGTACACTGGAGCTACAATTCAGGTACCCACCCCCCTGCTGAATTAGTTTAAACCCTCCCGAAGAGCATTAGCAAATTCCCCCCCCCCCAAGATATTGGTACCCCTCTGGTTCAAGTGCAGACCATCCTGTTTGTAGAGGTCCCACCTACCCCAGAAAGAGCCCCAATTGTTCAGGTATCTGAATCCCTCCCTCCTGCACCATCCCTGTAACCACGTGTTCAACTGCTCTCTCTCCCTATTCCTCTCCTCACTATCACGTGGCACGGGTAACAAACCAGAGATAACAACTTTGTTTGTTCTAGCCCTAAGCTTCCACCCTAACTCCCTGAATTTCTGCCTTACATCCCCATCCCTTTTCCTACCTATGTCTTGAGTGCCTATGTGAACCATAACTTGGGGCTGGTCCCCCTCCCCCTTAAGGATTTTGAAAACATGATCCGTGACGTCATGGACTCTGGCTCCTGGGAGGCAACACACCAACCGCGAGTCTCTCTCGTTCCCGCAGAATCTCCTATCCGTCCCTTTCACTATGGAGTCCCCAATGACTAATCCTCTACTCCTCTCCCCGCTTCCCTTCTGAGCAACAAGGACAGACTCTGAGCCAGTGACCTGTACACCATGGCTTACCCCTGCAAAGTCCCCCCCCCCCCAACAGCATCCAAAAGTGTACTATCTCCAATTTCTACTACATTTTGTGTAGAGTGGGAATGAGTGGGATGGAGGGATACAAAAGAATGGTCTAGTTTGGACCAGGGAGCGGCACGGGCTTGGAGGGCCGAAGGGCCTGTTCCTGTGCTGTTTTGTTCTTTGTGTTTCTCCCCCCACTTGGACAGCTCCCTGTACCCTGGTGCTGTGGTCAGTTTGCTCATCCTCCCTTTCCCTCCCCTTCTGAGCTGCCGGGCCGGACTCTGCCCCGGAGGCACGGCCACTGTTGCTTCCCCCAGGTAGGCTGCTCCCCCCAACAGCACTCAAACAGGAGTACTTATTTTTAAGGGGCACAGCCACTGGGGTACTCTCTAGTACCCGACCTTTCCCCTTCCCAACCGTGACCCACTTGTCTGTCTCCCATGGCCCCGGTGTGACCACCTGCCTGTAACTCCTATCTATCACCTCCTCATTCTCCCTGACCAGACGTAGTTATAAACATGGATTAAAGAGCTGAATTCCAGAGATGAGGTGAGAGTGACAGCCCTTGACATTCATAGAATCATCATAGAATCCCTACAGTACAGAAAGAGGCCATTCGGCCCATCGGGTCTGCACCGACCACAATCCCACCCAGGCCCCACCCCCATACCCCTACATATTTTACCCGCTAATCCCTCTAATCTACGCATCCCAGGACACTAAGGGGCAATTTTAGCATAGCCAATCAACCTAACCCGCACATCTTTGGACTGTGGGAGGAAACCGGAGCACCCGGAGGAAACCCACGCAGACACAAGGAGAATGTGCAAACTCCACACAGACAGTGACCCAAGCCGGGAATTAAACCCAGGTCCCTGGAGCTGTGAAGCAGCAGTGCTAACCACTGTGCTACCGTGCCGCCCTTGAGGCAGCATTCGACCGAGTGTGACATCAAGGAGCCCTAGCGAAACTGGAATCAATGGGTGTCAGGGGAGTTTTCCATGGGAAGATGGTTGTGGTTGTCAAGCATCTCAACTCCAGGACAACTCTGCAGGAGTCCCTTAGGGTAGTGTCCTCGACCCAACAATCTTCAGCTGCTTCATCAATGACCTCCCGTCCATCATGAGGTCAGAAGTGGGGATGTTCGCTCATGATTGCACAATGTTCAGCACAATTCACAACTCCCCAGCTACTGAAGCAGTCCATGTTCAAATGCAACAAGATCTGGACAATATCCAGGCTTGGCCTGACAAGTGGCAAATAACATTCGCACCACACAAATGCCAGGCAATGACCATCAATAGGAGACAATCTAACCACCGCCCCATGACATTCAATGGTGTAACCGTCACTGAATTGCTTGCTGTCAACATCCTTGGGGTTATCATTGACCAGAAACTCAACTGGACTCGCCACATAAACACAAGAGCAGGTCAGAGGCTCGGAATACTGTGGCGAGTAACTCACCTGCTAACTCCCCAGAGCCTATCCACCATCTACAAGGCACAAGTCAGGAGTGTGTTGGAATACTCCCCACTTGCCTGGATGGGTGCAGCTCTAACAACTCAAGAAGCTCGACACCTTCCAGGACAAAGCAGCCCGCTCAATTGGCACCACATCCACAAACATCCACTCCCTCGACCACTGACGCTCAGTAGCAGCAGTGTGTACTGTCTACAAGATGCACTGCAGCAATTCACCAAAGATCCTTAGACAGCACCTTCCAAACCCACGATCACTTCCATCTAAAGGACAAGGGCAGCAGATATAAGGGAACACCACCACCTGCAAGTTCCCCTCCAAGCCACTCACCATCCTGACTCGGAAATATATCACCATTCCTTCAGTCGCTGGATCAAAATCCTGGAACTCCCTCTCTAACGGCATTGTGGGTTAACCCACAGAACATGGACTGCAGCGGTTCAAGAAGGCAGCTCACCACCACCTTCTCAAGGGCAATTAGGGATGGGCAATAAATGCTGGCCAGCCAGAGAGGCCCATGTCCCATGAACAAATAAAAATAGCACATCTACAATAAGTATGAATGTGGTGATAGTCCTCACACCAATCCCTACCATCAAATATTCCACTATTGTGGGATGTCCAATTGTGAACGGGCAATGTTATATCATTGAAATGAAGGGAAAGTAATCACAGGACATTTCCTCATCAACTGATAACCCAACACCAATGAATTAGAGTTGTATTAAAAAGCTGATTTGTAAGAGGATAGTTCAAAGTGTAAACAGTGTGACCAGCCACTTACAAGACAGAAATTATCTTGTGCCTCAGGATATCCTGGCAGCAGAGATGCACATCGGCAAACCTGGTGAGGAAGTTCCGCTTTGTAGATTAAGGTAATTTCTCTCCTGGAATTCTGGGCTTGATGACATTTGCAGCAAAGACAAAATAAATTAACCAGAAAATAACAAGACTTTAATCACACCATCCATCACAAGGCATTCTAGAAGCACAAAGATGCCTCCATATACAAGCCTCGTTACTACATCACATGGAAAGTTGACAGAAATACTAATTTAACTAGCAGTGCACAAACATCCATATACATACATTGCAGCGAGTAGCACCAAAATTAAGACTCCAGCATTTAGATACAAAGGCAGCACCATATCTGTACCCATTACAATGTAAACACATTTTTATAACGGTCAAGTATTGTCATTTGATATTTTCACTTACAAATGGATAAAGTCTATGGGACGGACTTCATCCCACTTCCCCAAAATACTTAGGACCCAATTTAACCAGTTAGGTAATGGCCCTCAGAATTCCTGAGGCAGGGATGGCTCAGTGATGCAGACACCTGGTTGGTTCTCTCCTGCACAAGGCAGTGGATGTTGAAGGACATCTGAAATCTAGATTTTTGTTGGAGAATTCCTATAAACAAGGGATTAATGAGCAAAGGTACAAATTGGGTTCAAGAAAGATCAGCCACACTCTGATTGGCAGAGCAGGTTTGAGGGGCTGGATGACTTTGTCCCATGTTTGTCCCTTCATCAACTTGAGGTCCTTTTGAACAAGGGAAAAGCAAGGGAGAGTTACCCAGGGAGTCATCATGGCTTCACATACACATGAACTGAAAGGCCCAGTTAAAATAACACCGTGTTAACACATTAACCTGCTGCACCACCCAACATTCCAGAACATGGGGTCACATTCTCAGATAAAGGGGTATTCAGTGAGGACTGAGGAGAACCCAGTGGGCCATGAATCTTTGGATTCCTCCGATTGGAGGTGGAATGTTTCAGCAGTGAGGGAATGAAGGGTTGGGGGCTGGATGGGGAAGTGGAATTGGTGAGAAGGATCGTATTGAATGGAGGGACAGAAGGTCCATTTCTCCTGTTCTCTTCTGACACTAATCGATAGGATTCACTAATCCAACACCTTTGAAAGACGTGCTGGTTAGGTGCACTGGCCATGCTAAATTCTCCCTCAGTGTACCCGAACGCTGGCGACTAGGGGAATTTCACAGAAATTTCATTGCAGTGTTAATGTAAGCCTACTCGGTCTTCACCTGGCTAGTGGGGATGATAAGAGGCTGAACAGAACTGGGCCCATCCTCACCAAACATCTACATGTTGGTATTTTCCAATGTTGAAGTCACTGGGTAAGACTCCCAACATTATCCCTCACAAATCCCCCGGCACTCGGAGTAACAGACAAATCTAGAAAATCCTGGTCAACGTTACTGAATCATACTGCGCAGGAGACCATTCAGCCCATCAATTAATTATTGCACAGAAGTGTTTGCCATTAAGAAGCTAGAAATCAAAACATTCTGTGGTAAAGCTTCCTGATTGGGATTGCAGGCAGATGAGGAAACGATCACAATTCCTCTCATTTGGAAGCAATTGTGCGATAGCGCTCCCTCCTGGTTAATAACAATCCCAGCAGCAACACACAGAGTGCCAGCAGGAATAATCTGCCCACCGTAACTCATTACTGACCAAACTACACTGACAATGTTACAATAACAAGAAAAACCAGCACAAGGACATTTTATACAAGGCCATCGTTTTACAATATTGTTCATTTTAAAACCCCTGATGCCACCTGCAGGATCATTCCAATTTACATCACTGCCGAAATAAGCTGAAAAGTTTCAGAGTTTCTGTAGGATGTTACTGAACTAGTAACGTAAAGCTCTGCACAAATTATCTGGAGACATTAGTTCAAATCTCATGACAGCAGCTGGAAATTTCAAATTCATTTGAATAAATAAATCTGGAATAAAAGTCTAGTTTCAATAACAGTGACCATGAAACTACTGAATTGTCGTTAAAAATCCATCTGGTTTACAGACATCTTTTAGGAAAGGAAATCTGGCATCCTTACCCAGTCCGGCTTACGTATTCCCTGGATCCACCGCAATGTGACTGACCCTAAAATGCCCTCTGAAATTACCTCAAAGGTTTCTCGGTTGTGCTTAAGAAAATGACTCCCATGTGGGGAAATTTGGGATGGGCAATAAGTTCTGGCCTTGCCAGCGAGACACAGCTCCTGTGAATACACAGATCAGGATTTACAAGGCAGCGATCAGGAATATTTTTGTTGGGTCTGGAGTAGGATTCGAGGAAGCAAACTGCGAATTGACAGGCAGATCTAAAGGAATAACCCATTAATGTTCAGTTTGCACCTAGCTGAATGTAATTGGCTGCAAGTGTTCAAACAATGATCCAGGTTCACTCAACGCCCATCGATTAGGCCCTCACAGACTATCCATCTCACAGACTATCTATCTCAAACTACGGATAGCTTTTTCTCATTTGCTGGGTTGTCTCATGAATGGAGTTTAGGAAAGAGTTGTTACTTCACAGGCGAGAAAATAAAAAGGGGAACATCAAAAATCCAGCTGGAGAAATACAAATTAATAGGAACTGGAATTTCAAATTTTAAATGTGGGCTGCAGGGAGTGTCCATGCTCGGAGATAATAAATTACCATTCAGAACAACCAAAGCAATTCTTCCTTCCAGAGAGTCAAGAGCTACCAACCGGGTAACGTCCTAAACCTGAAGAAGAATGAAGAGCAACTTTTAAAAGAATGAGGGCCTAGCTGGCGAACTGAAGACCTTTCTCAATGGTTAACTTGATCTTTTTAAAATAAAAACATTTTTTAATGCAAGACTTTTTGAAAGATTACAACTTGGTTGCAGTGAAAGGTGGGGTGAGGGGTGTCTAGGACACTGGAACAATGAGACCACTGTTTGGATCAGGAACGGTTTTGATGTTAATGTGGATGATTAGCTGCAGCATTGTTTGGGAGCTGGGGGCTGGAATTTTACCGCCTCGCCTGCCCTGGAATCGAGGTGGGCAAGGCTCCCAGAATGGAATTCTCCATTGGCCTCGGCAGGATTTTACAAACCTCGCCGGAGTGAGGTCGTAAAATACCGACCGGGGTTTATAAAGGATCCTTTAACAAGGAGGTGAGATTGTGAATCATGGTTGATGAGTGGCTCAGGAGAAACAGAATATGTTAATTAGAGATGCAATACATTAACACTGAGTGATAATCTCAATTATACAGGACAGCTCTGATTAGCCTGTTGTCTGGTATAATTACTGGAAATGAGCCCTTTGTCCTCTCTGTTCCGAGAGGTTTTTGTTTGGACAGGATATATTTAAACTTGTCAGTCAACAAGTAAAGACAAAAATGCAGTACAATTATTCAAGTCTCAATATTCTGCAATCATTTAAGACTCTCACATCTCAGTGTCCACCTTAGCCAGTGTTCTACCACAGATTGGGTTCAGATGTAAATACAAGTGACATTAAAGTGTTTTTTCACATAATAACGAATTATTAATCAGGTTCCGACATATTGTGGATGACCAGTGTTTATTTTACATTCTCTTCATTTTTATGTTGAAAGACGTTTGCTGTTTTTGGGCTTCCTGTGAATTCAATTGCCAGCTCGCAATTTTTCTGACAATCTTAATATATTAAAATGTAAATTGTAACATTATTATAAAACCGCTCCCATAAACTGCAGGAAAAAAGAAAATGATTGGAAGTTCTTAGTGCTTAGAGATGTCTTGTACGTGCACCCATTCACCTCACAGCAATAGGCTCTCAATGACTCAATGTGGATTGGGTTTGTAAACAAATTAGCGAGATATATTCGCACTGGATTAAATGTCAACAATCCCAACACTGTCCACCGGGTGAAATTATTGCCAACTGCTGTTAATCTCCTAGTCAGAAGATGCTGTGTAGAATCCATTACTTTGTCACGTTATTCTCAATTTCCAGTCTGCGCTGGGCAGGGGACGACACTTTGACCAGAAGTCCCTCCATCTTCTTTCCCTGCACTGTGGGAACAGGTGTATGGAAATAGCTTTGCACAAACGACTGCTGACCATCCTTGTGTGTGTTCAGAATCAGTGACTGGAAAGCAAAGAATAGAAGCCATCTGTACAATGCTATCCCCAAATGAATCCCTTGCACCATAAGAAATAGGTGAAGACCATTCAGCCCCTCAGGCCTACTCTGCCACTGCATATGAGTATGGCTGATCTATCCACAATTCTACATTCCCTCTCTATCCCCATTATCTCCCTATGTCCTCAATGTCCAAAAGTTTAATGATCTCAGTCTTGACGATCCAACAGCTGGAGATGTGGCCAGGGTAAAACAAAACCAGAGACGGAGAGAAAAGCTGCAACCCAACAATGGGTGATTTGGGTACAGGTTCCGTACACTTCAACAAGGGCAAAACGCAAGGGAGTCAAAAACAAGGCACTGTGGAAGATGAGGGCCACAGAGATCATGATGTCTGATCCACACTCGGTAAGGTTCTGAAGTGAGAACCAGGTTAAATACGATAGGTTGAGGGGGAAAACGAAGAAGAGAATAAGACTGGCAAAGAGAAAATGACAATCGAATGGAAGTTAACATAAAGAACCCAAAAATCTTCTACTGGCGTGTAAATAATAAAGGGGATAGTGAGAGGTGGAGTGGGTCCTATTCGAGAAAAGGAAGTTTAGAGTCACAGGGAAAGGCGAGAATAATTGAGTACTTTGCATCAGTTTTGGTATTTGCATGGACTGAACTTTCTTGAATAAGGAAGTAATATCCTCTGCAGCCTCCCCATATTTAAGAAAGATTGAAGATTATGCCAAGCCTTGCCACTATCTTTGCTCCCACTTCCCTTAGCAACAAAGAACAAAACAAAGAACAATACAGCACAGGAACAGGCCCTTCGGCCCTCTAAGCCCGCGCCGCTCCCTGGTCCAAACTAGACCATTCTTTTGTATCACTCCGTTCATGTGGCTGTCTAGATAAGTCTTAAACGTTCCCAGTGTGTCCGCCTCCACCACCTTGCCCGGCAGCACACGGGGTTACAAACGATCCAGATGAAGCGGCTTATCCACTTTAAGTTTAACCAGCCTTTTCATCATAGAATACAGAAGTAGATAGGTTCTTGATTAATAAGGGGATCAGGGGTTTTGGGGAAAAGGCAGGAGAATGGGGATAAGAAAAATATCAGCCATGATTGAATGGCGGAGCAGACTCGATGGGCCGAGTGGCCCAATTCTGCTCCTATGTCTTCTGGTCTTATAGTTTTTAACTAAGAGAATGCTGACAAAATATCAGTAGAAGCAGAAACATAGAAACAGGAGCTGGAGTAGGCCATTCGGCCTTCGAGCCTGCACCACCATTCAATATGATCATTGCTGATCATACACTTTCAGTATCCCACTCCCACTTTCTCTTCATACCCCTTCGCCCCTTTAGCCGCAAGGGCCACATTCAGCTCCCTCTTGAACACATCTAATGAACTTCAGTGGATTAAAGAGAGCCAGCAGTGATTTTTAAAAGGCAGATTGTGCTCGACTAAACAAACTGAATCTTTTGGAGAAGGTTGATGCAGGGAATGTGGTGGATGTTGTCTATTTGGATCTTAAGAAAGTGTCAGACAAGGTATCACATAAAGGGTTGATCAACAAAATGGAAGCCCAACGGAGTCAGAGGGTCAGTGTCAGCTTGGATATAAAATGGGTTTAAGGACAGAAAGCAGCGTGTTGTGGTGGATAGTTATTTTTCAGATTGGAAAATGGCACAGCGATGCTCGTCAGGTCTCAGTGCTAGGATCACCGCTTTTTAAGATACAAATGACTTGGAATTGAGAATAAACTTTCAAAATTTACTGATGATACCAAACTCAGAGAGATAGCGGAAATGAAAACGACAGAAATAGATTGTGTCAGGATATACGGGCAGACAAATGGCGGATAGAATTTAATACAGAGAAGAATGGACTGATGTCGTTTGACAGAAAGGCAATGTCCACTTAATGTTGTAGTTCAAAAGACAGAATCACCTGGGCATTCACGTGTATCGATCTTTCAAGGTAGCTTGACACACGGTTAGCAAAGAGAATGGAATTTTGGGTTTCAGAAGTGGAGGATTTGTTTCCAAAGGCAGGAAAGTTCTGCTGAATTTTTATAAAGTTCGGGTTCAGCCTCGAGTTTGCATTCAATTCCGATTGTCACAGTTTTGGAAAGATGGGAGGATCCTTGAGGGGGCGCAGTGGACATTTCCCAGAATAGCTCCAGGGATGTCCCCCTGCCCCCCCAACAAAAAAACCAAAATAAACGGGAATTTTCACCTCACTATTGAAGAGGAAGTGGAGTTTCTGTGTGGGCTGCAACTCAATACGATGAAGAAAATACGGGTTTGAGAATAGGATCTCGTCAGCCACTTGCTGCCCAAATGGCCACGCTGCAATCCCTGCCACTCCCTCATCCCACAATCCCATACCTGTTCCTGGAGTTTGATAGTGACGGGCTGCTGAACAGGAGACTCCGTTTTGGTGGGAAGATCTTCACAAGAAGCCGGAGTGAGAACCGGAGAATGGATTTGTCCTGGTGAAGAGGCTCTCACACTGGCTCTGGTTGGTGTTGGTACTGAACCCGGAGCCATTAGAAGCTGGCCGCTCGGTACCAGGTTGAGGTTTTGGAGGTTGAAGTGTACTAGGGCGCTGTTGTGAAGGGAGTTCCCAGCAGATTGTGTTGGAGGAATTGGCTGGCAAATCACTGGCACCATCAGCTGATAGGGAAGATTCACTGATGCCAGGCCCGGGGGTATGGCCATTCCACTGAGGCTCTGATTGGTGGAAATAAATAAATTCAATTCGCTCAAACCTGTGAAACAGGAAGTGGACAGAAAACAAAAATCATTCTTTAAACAACACGGAAATATCTTAAACTGTTGGTTTATAAAACATGAGAAAGGAGCAACCGAGAGAGTCACCATGGAGACAAAGTGGGCGCAGGTGATAGGGTGAGAGATGTCATTTAGATTGTGGGTTTCAACAATCCAGTCAGTGAAGTACTTTTGAAGCATTGTCACTATTGCAGGATTGGAAGTGCCTCAGGACAAAAAGGTCTAAACATTTCCTGTGACAAGTAATTGTTGTCTAGTCTAGACCACTCCAAACGGGTGGAATTATTCAAATTCAAACAGCCAGAACTATTCATTCCCCTTTGTTTACCTTCTATCAGCATTGGACAAATGCATTTGTCTCATTTCACCAAAGTGACGCCAGTATTTCAGCAGTTAGTGTGTACGATACAGGGTGAGAGTCAAACACAGCGTGACCTCGCTACACTCTGCACAAGCACAGGACACAGCAACACTTCACAAATTACTCTCCACTCTGAACCCATTTTAATTCATCACCACCCCCTTCTCAGGGGCAATTAGGGATGGGCAGCACCCACATCCCAAATCAAACAGATTCGCTAGGATTCTACTGCCCCGCCCGCCACCGAGTCAGAGCGGGCGAGGGGCGGACAATGGAAATGTCCATTGACTTCGGGCGGGATTTTCCAGTCTCGCTCGAGTGAGGCCATAAAATCCTGCCCAAAAAGAAAAATACTCCTGAAAATGAACATGACTCCAGACAGCTGAATTATTCAATATGGAATTGTTAAAGTTTGTATATTATAGATCAACATAGAATACATACATAAAACCAACCTGTGTTTCAAATCATTTTGTAAAAATATGTGATGTACTCTTGTAGGTTTCAGCCAATTGCTATGTTCCCCAAAGCTCCTCCCTCCCTGCCACACACATCCCCCCCCCCTTCCCAAACCACCTCCACCGACTCACTCACCAGCTCCTCTGCCCAAACCCCTTCTCACTCAGCCCCTCCGTCCCACTCATCTCGCCCCCAGTGCTCCACCCTCCCTGCCACCTCACCTGGACCCAGTTCCCCCTCACTGCTCCATCAGTTGGCCTTTCTGTGGTTCCTCCTTCGCTGGTGCTGTGTGGGTTGACTCTGCTGAGGCAGGGCGAGGGGTCTCCCTGGGATATAGAAGCTTGGGATATAGAAGCTTGGGCCCTGGGAGCACAACCTCTTATATCATAGATCAGAGGTGGCACAGAGGCACAGTGGTTAGCACTGCTGGTCCTCAGTGCCAGGGACCCGGGTTCAATTCCCGGCTTGGGTCACTGTGTGGAATCTGCACGTTCTCCCTGTGTCTGCGTGGGTTTCCTCCAGGTGCTCTGGTTTGTCCCACAATCCGAAAGACGTGCTGGTTAGGGTGCATTGGCCACGCTAAATTCTCCTCAGTGTACCCGAAGAGGCGCCGGAGTGTGGCGACTGGGGGATTTTCACAGTAACTTCATTGCATGGTTAATGTAAGCCTACTTGTGACACTAATAAATAAACTAATATAAAACACGGGAGATTTGTGCTAAAAAGCACAGAGATACCGTGTGAGAAAACTGCAATGGCAACAACTCAACTTTCTAAATATTAATTTAAATGGATGGAAAATGGAGAGTCTCTGGTTTGGGTGATGCCGTCGCCTTTAACCTGAGGGTGAGTCAGTAGTGGAAGGGGAAACTGCAGCTTGAAGTGTTCCAGTCGAGATCGAAATTGTTGGGCTCTGGTGGATCTCAGCTCAGAAAACAGCAACACGAGCTTTTATTTCGCAATGTTTTGCTTCCCAGATTATCTTTTAAAAAGCATTTAGATAGTTACATGGGTACGATGGGTATAGGGGGATATGGGCCGAATGCAGGCAATTGGGATTAGCTTAGGGGTTTAAAAAAAAGGGTGGCATGGACAAGTTGGGCCAAAGGGCCTGTTTCCATGCTGTAAACCTCTATGACCTGAACAATTCATGAATTGGAAATTTCTTTATACGTTGAACATTGATGACTTTTCTACTGCTAAGAGTGACCTGCGTTAGCTGTGAATCCCCAGCACCATTGCCCATGGTAAACCACAATGATTTGCTGATTTATTAAGGATAGAAGTGAGATCAAAGTGTAATATATTATTCTATTGTTAAGATAAAAGATTGGACCCAGAGATCTGACAATGACACATGGTGAAACTGAATTGAAATGGGATTGGGTTTGATTCTGGTGGGATGGGGTGAAGTTGAGGGACTATTTCCAGCCACAATTACTGTTGCTATGTTCATTTTTATTTCAATGGCAGAAGTGATGAACTGGGTTGTCTGCACTGAAACGATCACTGATAATCTGTGGGCTGGCATCAGAGAGAAGCTTCCAGAGTTTTCTAGAGACCAAACAAGTTGGCCAATGTCCTGCAGAGAAAGGCAGTGCCTGCAGCAAGGCAAAGTATCTGAACAGAACGGGAAGCACTCACCGGGAGAAGCTGCCAAACAACACCTCTGGTTATTTTCGGTGAATCCACTGGAGCCTTGGATAACAAATGGAGACGAGATGAGATTCCCAGCGGACACCAGCGTCTAAGAGGAACAGCGCCAGTTATCCAAACGTTAGACGTGTTACATTCCTTCACCACAAAATATTCAGACAAACGGGTTTGAAAGAAAGAAAGACTAAAAATAATTTTTTTAAATAATGGTTCTGAAAGGGAGTGTCTCTGTCCCTCTGTGAACCCTCCCTCCAGCTCTACAACCCTCGAGTTCTCTGCACTTCTCCACTCCTCTGTCTTGAGTTTCCCCAGTTTTAGCCACACCACCATCAGCAGTGATGGAGTTACCATAGAACCATAGAAAATTACAGCTCAGAAACAGGCCTTTTGGCCCTTCTTGTCTGTGCCGAACCATTTTACGCCGAGTCCCACTGACCTGCACTTGGACCATATCCCTCCACACCCCTCTCATCCATGAACCCATCCAAGTTTTTCTTAAATGTTAAAAGTGACCCCGCATTTACCACTTTATCCGGCAGCTCATTCCACACTCCCACCACTCTCTGCGTGAAGAAGCCCCCCCTAATATTCCCTTTAAACTTTTCTCCTTTCACCCTTAATCCATGCCCTCTGGTTTTTTTCTCCCCTAGCCTCAGCGGAAAAAGCCTGCTTGCATTCACTCTATCTATACCTATCAAAATCTTATACACCTCTATCAAATCTCCCCTCAATCTTCTACGCTCCAGGGAATAAAGTCCCAACCTATTCAATCTCTCTCTGTAACTCAGTTTCTCAAGTCCCGGCAACATCCTTGTGAACCTTCTCTGCACTCTTTCAACCTTATTTACATCCTTCCTGTAACTAGTTGACCAAAACTGTACACAATACTCCAAATTCGGCCTCACCAATGCCTTATATAACCTTACCATAACACTCCAACTTTTATACTCGATACTCCGATTTATAAAGGCCAATGTACCAAAGGCACTCTTTACGACCCTATCCACCTGTGACGTCACTTTGAGGGAATTCTGTACCTGTATTCCCAGATCCCTCTGTTCAACTGCACTCTTCAGAGTCCTACCATTTACCCTGTACGTTCTTCTTTGATTTGTCCTTCCAAAGTGCAATATCTCACACTTGTCTGCGTTAAATTCCATTTGCCATTTTTCAGCCCATTTTTCTAGTTGGTCCAAATCCCTCTGCAAGCTTTGAAAACCTTGCTCACTGTCCACGACACCTCCAATCTTTGTATCATCAGCAAACTTGCTGATCCAATTTACCACATTATCATCCAGATCATTGATATAGATGACAAACAACAATGGACCCAACACCAATCCCTGCGGCACACCACTAGTCACAGGCCTCCACTCAGAGAAGCAATCCTCCACAACCACTCTCTGGCTTCTTCCATTGAGCCAGTGTCTAATCCAATTTACTACCTCCCCATGTATACCGAGCGACTGAACCTTCCTAACTAACCTCCCATGAGGGACCTTGTCAAAGCCCTTGCTGAAATCCAGGTAGACAACATCCACCGCCTTCCCTTCATCCACTTTCCTGGTAACCTCCTCGAAAAACTCTAATAGATTGGTCAAACATGACCTACCACG
The DNA here is from genome assembly GCF_964213995.1 of Mustelus asterias. Taxonomy (NCBI): domain Eukaryota; kingdom Metazoa; phylum Chordata; class Chondrichthyes; order Carcharhiniformes; family Triakidae; genus Mustelus; species Mustelus asterias. The sequence goes on from NC_135809.1 coordinate 1,009,837, forward strand.
CACAAAGCCATGTTGACTCTCCCTAATAAGTCCCTGTCTATCCAAATAGTTGTAGATCCTATCCCTTATCACACCTTCCAATAACTTGCCCACCACCGACGTCAAACTTACTGGCCGATAATTTCCCGGATTTCTTTTGGAACCTTTTTTAAACAACGGAACAACATGAGCCACCCTCCAATCATCCGGCACCTCCCCCATGAATACTGACATTTTAAATATGGCTGCCAGGGCCCCTGCAAGTTCAACACTAGCTTCCCTCAAGGTCCGTGGGAATACCCTGTCCGGTCCTGGGGATTTATCCACTCTGATTTGCCTTAAGACAGCGAGCACCTCCTCCCCTTTAATCTGTAAAGGTTCCATGGCCTCCCTACCAGTTTACCCTATTTCCTTGGACTCCATGCCCGTTTCCTCAGTAAATACGGATGCAGAAAACCATTTAGTATCTCCCCCATCTCTTTTGGTTCCATACACAGTCTACCACTCTGGTCTTCAAGAGGACCAATTTTATCCCTCACTATCCTTTTGCTCCTAACATACCTATAGAAGCTCTTTGGATTTTCCTTCACTCTGTCTGCCAAAGCAACCTCATGTCTTCTTTTAGCCCTCCTGATTTCCCTCTTAAGTAGCTTCTTGCACTTTTTATACTCCTCGAGCATCTGATCTGTTCCTTGCTGCCTGTACATTTCATACAACTCTCTCTTCCTCTTAATCAGTGTTACAATCTCCCTCGAGAACCAAGGTTCCTTATTCCTATTTACTTTGCCTTTAATCCTGACAGGAACATACAAACTCTGCACTCTCAAAATTTCTCCTTTGAAGGCCTCCCACTTTCCATTTACATCCTTACCAGAGAACAGCCTGTGCCAATCCACACTTCCCAGATCCCTTCTCATTTCATCAAATTTGGCCTTTTTCCAGTTCAGAACTTCAACCCGAGGACCAGATCTATCCTTATCCACGATCAGGTTGAAACTAATGGCATTATGATCACTGGATCCAAAGTGTTCCCTCACACATCCATCACCTGCCCTAACTCATTTCCCAATAGGAGATCCAATATCGCATCCTCTCTAATTGGCACCTCTATATACTGATGTAGAAAATTCTCCTGAACACATTTTACAAACTCTACCCCGTCTAAACCTTTAACAGTATGCGAGTCCCAATCTATATGTGGAAAATTAAAATCCCCTACTATCACAACTTTGTGTTTCTTGCAGTTGTCAGCTATCTCTCCGCTGAATTGCTCCTCCAATTCTCACTGACTATTGGGTGGTCTATAATACAAGCCCATTAATGTGGTCATACCTTTCCTGTTTCTCAGCTCCACCCATAGGGCCTCTGTAGACAAGCTCCCTAATCTATCCTGCCTGAGTACCGCTGTAACATTTTCCCTGACCAACAATGCCACCCCCCCACCTTTTATCCCTCTGCCTCTATCCCGCCTGAAACATTGGAACCCTGGAACATTGAGCTGCCAGTCCTGCCCCTCCTGTAGCCAAGTTTCACTAATGGCGATAATGTCATATTTCCATGTGTCCATCCACGCCTTCGGCTCATCTGCCTTCCCCACAATACTCCTGGCATTGAAATCCTGGTTCTGGAATTCCCTCCGGGAACCTCTCCATCTCTTTAGATAGAACATAGAACATTACAGCGCAGTACAGGGCCTTCGGCCCTCGATGTGGCACCGACCTGTGAAACCAATCTAAAGCCCATCTAACCTACACTATTCCAATATCATTCATATCTTTATCCAATGACCATTTAAATGCCCTTCATGTTGGCGAGTCCACTACTGTTGCCGGCAGGGCATTCCACGCCCTTACTACTCTCTGAGTGAAGAACCTACCTCTGACATCTGTCCTATATCTCTCACCCCTCAATTTAAAGCTATGCCCCTCCCTCGTGCTAGCCATCACCATCCGAGGTTAAAGGCCCTCACTGTCCACCCTATCTAATTCTCTGATCATCTTGTATGCCTCTATTAATTCACCTCTTAACCTTCTTCTCTCGAACGAAAACAGCCTCAAGTCCCTCAGCCTTTCCTCATAAGACCTTCCCACCATACCAGGCAACATCCTGGTAAATCCCCTCTGCACCCTTTCCAATGCTTCCACATCCTTCCTTTAATGCAGCGACCAGAACTGTACGCAATACTCCAAGTGCGGCCGCACCAGAGTTTTGTACAGTTGCAGCATGACCTCCTGGCTCCGAAACTCAATCCCTCTACCAATAAAAGCTAACACACCGTACGCCTTCTTAACAACCCTATCAACCTGGCTGCCAACTTTCAGGGATCTATGCACATGGACACCCAGATCTCTCTGCTCATCCACATGATCAAGTATCTTACCATTAGCCCAGTACTCTGTATTCCTGTTACTCCTTCCAAAGTGCATCACCTCACACTTTTCCGCATTAAACTCCATTTGCCACCTCTCAGCCCAGCTCTGCAGCTTATCTATGTCCCTCTGTAACCTGCCACTTCCCTCCGCACTGTCTATAACTCCACCGACTTTAGTGTCATCCGCAAATTTACTAACCCATCCTTCCACGCCCTCATCCAGGCCATTTATAAAAATGACAAACAGCAGTGGCCCCAAAACAGATCCTTGCGGTACACCACTAGTAACTGAACTCCAGGATGAACATTTCCCATCAACCACCACCCTCTGTCTTGTTACAGCTAGCCAATTTCTGATCCAAACCACTAAATCACCCTCAATCCCATGCCTCCATATCTTGTGCAATAGCTTACCGTGGGGAACCTTATCAAACGCTTTACTGAAATCCATATACACCACTTCAACCGCTTTACCCTTTTCCACCTCTTTGGTCACCTTCTCAAAGAACTCAATAAGGTTTGTGAGGCACAACCTACCCTTCACAAAACCGTGTTGACTATCCCTAATCAAATTATTCCTTTCTAGATGATTATAAATCCTATCTCTTATAATCCTTTCCAAAACTTTGCCCAGAACAGGAGTAGGCTCACTGGTCTATAATTACCAGGGTTGTCTCTACTCCCCTTCTTGCACAAGGGGACAACATTTGCTATCCTCCAGTCTTCTGGCACTATTCCTGGGGACAATGACAACATAAAGATCAAAGCCAAAGGCTCTGCAATATCCTCCCTAGCCTCCCAGAGAATCCTAGGATAAATCCCATCCGGCCCAGGGGACTTATCTATTTTCACACTTTCCAGAATTGCTAACACCTCCTCCTTATGAACCTCAATCCCGTCTAGTCCAACAGCCTGCATCTCAGTACTCCCCTCAACAACATTGTCTTTTTCCTGCGTGAATACTGATGAAAAATATTCATTTCGCGCCTCTCTTATAGACCGGTGAGCCTTACTTCTGTTGTGGGCAAAGTATTGGAAAGGATTATGAGAGATAGGATTTATAATCACCTAGAAAGGAATAATTTGATTAGGGATAGTCAGCGCGGTTTTGTGAAGGGTAGGTCGTGCCACACAGACCTATTGAGTTCTTTGAGAAGGTGACCAAAGAGGTGGATGAAGGTAAAGTGGTTGATGTGGTGTATATGGATTTCAGCAAAGCGTTTGATAAGGTTCCCCATGGTAAGCTTTTGCAGAAAAAACGGACACATGGGATTGAGGGTGATTTAGTGGTTTGGATCAGGAATTGGCTAGCTGTAAGAAAACAAAGGGTGGTGGTTGATGGGAAATATTCATCCTGGAGTTCAGTTACTAGTGGTGTACCGCAAGGATGTGTTTTGGGGCCACTGCTGTTTGTCATTTTTATTAATGACTTGGATGAGGGCGTGGAAGGATGGATTAGTAAATTTGCAGATGACACTAAAGTCGGTGGAGTTGTAGACAGTGTGGAGGGAAGTGGCAGGTTACAGAGGGACATAGATAAGCTGCAGAGCTGGGCTGAGAGGTGGCAAATGGAGTTTAATGCGGAAAAGTGTGAGGTGATTCACTTTGGAAGGAGTAACAGGAATACAGAGTACTGGGCTAATGGTAAGATACTTGGTCGTGTGGATGAACAGAGGGATCTGGGTGTCCATGTGCATAGATCCCTGAAAGTTGGCACCCAGGTTGATAGGGTTGTTAAGAAGGCGTACGGTGTGTTAGCTTTTATTGGTAAAGGGATTGAGTTTCGGAGCCAGGAGGTCATGCTGCAACTGTACAAAACTCTGGTGCGTCCGCATTTGGAGTATTGCGTACAGTTCTGGTCGCCGTTTTATAGGAAAGATGTGGAAGTGTTGGAAAGGGTGCAGAGGAGATTTACCAGGATGTTGCCTGGTATGGTGGGAAAATCGTATGAGGAAAGGCTGAGGGGCTTGAGGTTGTTTTCATTAGAGAGAAGGAGGTTAAGAGGTGACTTAATAGAGGCATTCAAGATGATCAGAGGATTTTGTTGCTGTGGAGAAAGGCAGAGCTGTGACTGGTGACAGGATTTTTGGGGTAAGAATTAGTTTTAAGTACTTTTCCGCGGGTGTTATTTATTTATTTAATTTAGTGTTAAATTTTGGCGCGCAACCGGCAGTGGCCGCGGGGTTTACTGGAAAGGGTCTCTTGAGTTTTTTTTTTAGTGCACAGGAGGTTTAAAAGGCAGGTCCCACTATCTAGCGGGCAGCGTTGGGAGCGGGCAGCGGAGTGAGACGGAGCTGAGTGAGAACTGAGGGGCTTTGGCTCATCGGGCTTAGGCAGAAAGGGCGAGCAGGGGTTCTTATTTTTAAAAAATTTTATTTATAAGTTACTTTTCTCCGGGTACCTTGGTAGAAATAATTTGGAACAGAGAGGAATAATCTTCATTCACTTTTTTCCCTGTGTTTAAAAGGGCAAGTATGACTGTCAGGCCAGTATGTTGTTCCCAATGTAGGATGTGGGAGGTCCTGGAGGCTCCTAGCCTCCCAGACGACCATATCTGTGCTGGGTGTGTTGAGCTGCGGTTCCTAAGGGACCATGTTAGGGAACTGGAATTGCAGCTCGAGGACCTTCGCCGGGTTAGGGATAGTGAGGAGGTCATTGACAGGAGCTATCGGCAGGTGGTCACACCGGGACCACGGGAGGAGGGTAACTGGGTAACAGTGAGGAAGGAGAAAGCTCGGGTGATGGTGAGCACCCCGGTGGATGTGCCCCTTAATAATAAGTACTCCTGTCTGAGTACTACTGGGGTGGACAGCCCACCTGGGGGAAGCAGCGGTGGCAGTGTCTCTGGAGCTGAGCCTGGCCCAGTAGTGCAAAGGGGTAAGGAAAGGAGGGTAGTGCTAATTGGGGACTCTACGGTGAGAGGGTCAGATAGGCGTTTTTGCGGACACAGACGGGACTCTCGGATGGTGGTTTGCCTCCCTGGTGCAGGGGTCCGGGATGTCTCTGATCGAGTCCCAGAAATCCTGAAGGGGGAGGGAGAGGAGCCCAAGGTCGTGATGCATATAGGTACTGCTGACATAGGTAGGAAGAGGGAAGGGGTCATGAAAAGAGAATATAGGGAGTTGGGTAGACAGCTGAGAAAGAGGAATGCAAAGGTAGTAATCTCGGGATTGCTGCCTGTGCCGCGGGAGAGTGAGAACAGGAATCGGTGGAGAATTAATGCGTGGCTGAGGGACTGGAGCAAGGGACAAGGATTTGGGTACTTGGATCATTGGGACCTCTTTAGGGGCAGGTGTGACCTGTTTAAAAAAGACGGGTGGCACTTGAATCCCAGGGGGACCAATATCCTGGCGGGAAGGTTGGCTAAGGCTACTGGTGAGACTTTAAACTAGAAAGGTTGGGGGGAGGGAATCGAAATGAGGGGACTGAGAGCGAGGAGGTTAGCTCGCAAATAGATAAGGAATGTAGACAGGGTAAGAGGGAGGTTAGACGAGTGAGGGAGAAGGGAAGTGCTCAGGCTGAAGGTCTGAGATGTGTCTATTTTAATGCCAGGAGTGTAGTGAATAAAGTGGATGAGCTTGGAGCGTGGATTGCTGCTTCGAATTGTGATGTGGTGGCCATTACGGAGACTTGGATGTCTCAGGGACAGGACTGGGTGCTTCAGGTGCCGGGTTTTAGATGTTTCAGGAAGGACAGGGAGGGAGGCAAGAGAGGGGGGGGAGTGGCACTGTTGATCAGGGATAGTGTCACGGCTGTAGAGAAGGTGGACGCCGTGGAGGGACTGACTACGGAATCTCTGTGGGTGGAGGTTAGGAACAGGAAGGGGTCGGTAACTTTGCTGGGTGTTTTCTATAGGCCGCCCAATAGTAACAGAGATGTTGAGGAGCAGATGGGGAAACAGATCCTGGAGAGATGTAGGAATAACAGAGTTGTCGTGATGGGAGATTTTAATTTCCCAAACATAGATTGGAATATCCCTAGGGCTAGGGGTTTGGATGGAGAGGAGTTTGTTAGGTGTGTCCAGGAGAGTTTCCTGACACAGTATGTGGATAAGCCTACTAGAGGAGAGGCTGTTCTTGATCTGGTGCTGGCTAATGAACCTGGACAGGTGGAGGATCTCTCGGTGGGTGAGCATCTTGGGGATAGCGATCATAATTCTATCTCCTTCACGATAGCATTGGAAAGAGATAGGGTCAGGCAGGCTAGGAAAGTGTTTCTCTGGAGTAAAGGGAAATACAGTGTCATCAGGGAGGAAATTAGACGGGTAAATTGGAAGGAGGCATTCTTGGGGAAAAGTACCGAAGGAAAGTGGAGGATTTTCAAGGAATGTTTGTCTGGAGCTCTGCATGACAACGTTCCGATGAGACAGGGGGGTGTTGGTAGGGTACGGGAACCGTGGTGCACGAAGGTTGTGATGAACCTGGTGAATAAGAAAAGAGAGGCGTACAGAAGGTTCAGAGAGCTAGGAGGTGTTAAGGATTTAGAGGAGTATACGCGATGTAGGAAGGAGCTTAAGAAGGAAATTAGGAGAGCGAGAAGGGGTCATGAGAAGACCTTGGCGGGTAAGATTAAGGAGAATCCCAAGGCTTTCTACAAATATGTCAAGAGTAAAAGGATGAGATGTGAAGGCATAGGACCCTTAAAAGGTGAAGGGGGAAAAGTTTGTGCGGAACCGTTAGAAATGGCGGAGCTGCTTAATGAATACTTTACCTCGGTATTCACGGTGGAAAGGGATCTGGGTGGTTGTACTGCTGGATTGCGGAGGACAGAAAGGATCGAGCATGTGGACATAAAGAAAGAGGATGTGTTGGAACTATTGAATGGCATCAAGGTTGGTAAGTCGCCGGGACCGGATGGGATGTACCCCAGGTTACTGTGGGAGGCGAGGGAGGAGATTGCGGAGCCTTTGGCGATGATCTTTGCATCGTCGATGGAGACGGGAGAGGTTCCGGAGGATTGGAGGATTGCGGATGTGGTCCCTATATTCAAGAAAGGGAACAGGGACAGCCCGGGAAATTACCGACCGGTGAGTCTAACCTCAGTGGTTGGTAAGTTGATGGAGAGGATCCTGAGAGACAGGATTTATGATCATCTAGAGAAGTTTAGTATGATCAAAAGTAGTCAGCACGGCTTTGTCAGGGGCAGGTCGTGCCTTACGAGCCTGGTTGAGTTCTTTGAAAATGTGACCAAGCACATTGACGAAGGAAGAGCGGTGGATGTGGTCTATATGGACTTCAGCAAAGCGTTCGATAAGGTCCCCCATGCAAGACTTCTTGAGAAAGTGAGAGGGCATGGGATCCAAGGGGCTGTTGCCTTGTGGATCCAGAACTGGCTTGCCTGCAGAAGGCAGAGAGTGGCTGTGGAGGGGTCTTTCTCTGCATGGAGGTCAGTGACCAGTGGAGTGCCCCAGGGATCTGTTCTGGGACCCTTGCTGTTTGTCATTTTCATAAATGACCTGGATGAGGAAGTGGAGGGATGGGTTGGTAAGTTTGCTGACGACACCAAGGTAGGTGGTGTTGTGGATAGTTTGGAGGGATGTCAGAAGTTGCAGCGAGACATAGATAGAATGCAAGACTGGGCGGAGAAGTGGCAGATGGACTTCAACCCGGATAAGTGTGTAGTGATCCATTTTGGCAGATCCAATGGGATGGAGCAGCAGTATAAAATGAAGGGTACCATTCTTAGCAGTGTAGAGGATCAGAAGGACCTTGGGGTCCGGGTCCATAGGACTCTTAAATCGGCCTCGCAGGTGGAGGATGCGGTCAAGAAGGCGTATGGCGTACTGGCCTTCATTAATCGAGGGATTGAGTTTAGGAGTCGGGAGATAATGCTGCAGCTTTATAGGACCCTGGTTAGACCCCACTTGGAGTACTGCGCGCAGTTCTGGTCACCTCATTACAGGAAAGATGTTGAAGCCATTGAAAGGGTGCAGAGGAGATTTACAAGGATGTTGCCTGGATTGGGGGGCATGCCTTATGAGGATAGGTTGAGGGAGCTTGGTCTCTTCTCCCTGGAGAGACGAAGGATGAGAGGTGACCTGATAGAGGTTTACAAGATGTTGAGGGGTCTGGATAGGGTGGACTCTCAGAGGCTATTTCCAAGGGCTGAAATGGTTGCTACGAGGGGACACAGGTTTAAGGTGCTGGGGGGTAGGTACAGGGGGGATGTCAGGGGTAAGTTTTTCACTCAGAGGGTGGTGGGTGAGTGGAATCGGCTGACGTCGGTGGTGGTGGAGGCAAACTCGTTGGGGTCTTATAAGAGACTTCTGGATGAGTACATGGGATTTAATGGGATTGAGGGCTATAGATAGGCCTAGAGGTGGGGATGTGATCGGCGCAACTTGTGGGCCGAAGGGCCTGTTTGTGCTGTGGCTTTCTATGTTCTATGTTCTATAGGGTGGATAGTGAGAGCCTTTTTCCTCGGATGGTGTTGGCTAGCACGAGGGGACATAGCTTTAAATTGAGGGGTGAGAGATATAGGACAGATATTAGAGGTAGGTTCTTTACTCAGGGAGTAGTAAGGGCGTGGAATGCCCTGCCTGCAGCAGTGGTGGACTCGTCAACGTTGAGAGCGTTCAAGTGGTCATTGGATAAACATATGGATGATATTGGAATAGTGTAGATTAGAGGGGCTTTAGATTGGTTCCACTGGTCGGCGCAACATCGAGTGCCGAAGGGCCTGTACTGCACTGTAATGTTCTATGTTCTAATCCCATTTTCCAGCACTCGGTCCATAGCTTTGTGTGCTGCGGCGTTACAAATGCTCATCTAAATGCTTCTTAAATGTTGTGAGGGTTCTCGCCTCAACCACCCTTTCAGGCAGCGAGTCCCAGATTCCCACCAACCTCTGGGTGGAAATGTTTCTCCTCACATTCTAAAACTCTTGCACCTTGACCTTAAATCTGTACCCCCTGGTTATTGACCCCTCTCTACCCTTTCTATGTCTCTCATAATTGTGTCCACCTCAATCAGGTCCCACCTCAGCCTCATCTGCTCGAAGGAAGTGTGCAAGTCCACAGATCCTTGAAGGTGACGTCACAGGTGGAGAAGGTGGTGAAGAAGGCATATGGCATGCTTGCCTTTATAGGACGGGGCATAGAGTATAAAAGTTGGCATATGATGTTGCAGTTGTATAGAACGTTGGTTCGGCCGCATTTGGAATACTGCGCCCAGTTCTGGTCGCCACACTACCAGAAGGACGTGGAGGCTTTAGAGAGTGCAGAAGAGGTTTACCAGGATGTTGCCTCGTGTGGAAGGGCTTAGTTATGAGGTGAGATTGGGTAAATTGGGGTTGTTCTCACTGGAAAGACAGAGGATGAGGGATGACCTAATAGAGGTGTATAAAATTATGAAAGGCATAGATAGGGTGAACGGTGGGAAGCTTTTTCCCAGGTCGGTGGTGACGTTCACGGGGGGTCATAGGTTCAAGGTGAGGGGGGAAGGAGAGGTTTAACATGGATATCAGAAGGACGTATTTTACACAGAGGGTGGTGGGGGCCTGGAATGCGCTGCCAGGCAAGGTGGTGGAGGCGGACACACTGGGAACGTTTAAGACTTATCTCGATAGCCACATGAACGGAGTGGGAATGGAGGGATACAAAAGAATGGTCTCGTTTGGACCAGGGAGCGGCGCGGGCTTGAAAGGCCGAAGGGCTTGTTCCTGTGCTCTATTGTTCTTTGTTGAAAGTAAGCCTGGCCTATCCAGCCTCCCTTCATTGTCTCTCCGACTCAAAGAACAAAGAAACTAACAGCAGAGGAACAGGTCCTTCGGCCCTCCAAGCCTGTACCGACCATGCTGCCTGACTTAACTAAAACCCCCTACCCTTCCGGAGACCATGTCCCTCTATTCCCATCCTATTCACGTATTTGTCAAGACGCCCTTAAAAGTCACTACCGTATCCGCTTCCACTACTTCCCCCGGCAATGGGTTCCAGGCATCCACAACCCTCTGTGTAAAAAATCTGCCTCGTACATCTCCTTTAAACCTTGCCCCTTAAACCTATGCCCCCTAGTAATTGACTCTTCCACCCTGGGAAAAAGCTTCTGACTATTCACTCTGTCCATGCCTCTCATAATCTTGTAGACTTCTATCAGGTCACCCCTCAACCTCCGTCGTTCCAGTGAGACCAAAGCACGTTTCTCCGTGGATGTGGTCTATATGGACTTCAGCAAGGCGTTCGATAAGGTCCCCCATGCAAGACTTCTTGAGAAAGTGAGAGGGCATGGGATCCAAGGGGCTGTTGCCTTGTGGATCCAGAACTGGCTTGCCTGCAGAAGGCAGAGAGTGGCTGTGGAGGGGTCTTTCTCTGCATGGAGGTCAGTGACCAGTGGAGTGCCCCAGGGATCTGTTCTGGGACCCTTGCTGTTTGTCATTTTCATAAATGACCTGGATGAGGAAGTGGAGGGATGGGTTGGTAAGTTTGCTGACGACACCAAGGTAGGTGGTGTTGTCGATAGTTTGGAGGGATGTCAGAAGTTGCAGCGAGACATAGATAGAATGCAAGACTGGGCGGAGAAGTGGCAGATGGACTTCAACCCGGATAAGTGTGTGGTGATCCATTTTGGCAGATCCAATGGGATGAAGCAGCAGTATAATATGAAGGGTACCATTCTTAGCAGTGTAGAGGATCAGAAGGACCTTGGGGTCCGGGTCCATAGGACTCTTAAATCGGCCTCGCAGGTGGAGGATGCGGTCAAGAAGGCGTACGGCGTACTGGCCTTCATTAATCGAGGGATTGAGTTTAGGAGTCGGGAGATAATGCTGCAGCTTTATAGGACCCTGGTTAGACCCCACTTGGAGTACTGCGCGCAGTTCTGGTCACCTCATTACAGGAAAGATGTTGAAGCCATTGAAAGGGTGCAGAAGAGATTTACAAGGATGTTGCCTGGATTGGGGGGCATGCCTTATGAGGATAGGTTGAGGGAGCTTGGTCTCTTCTCCCTGGAGAGACGAAGGATGAGAGGTGACCTGATAGAGGTTTACAAGATGTTGAGAGGTCTGGATAGGGTAGACTCTCAGAGGCTATTTCCAAGGGCTGAAATGGTTGCTACGAGAGGACACAGGTTTAAGGTGCTGGGGGGTAGGTACAGAGGAGATGTCGGGGTAAGTTTTTCACTCAGAGGGTGGTGGGTGAGTGGAATCGGCTGACGTCGGTGGTGGTGGAGGCAAACTCGTTGGGGTCTTTTAAGAGACTTCTGGATGAGTACATGGGATTTAATGGGATTGAGGGCTATAGATAGGCCTAGAGGTGGGGATGTGATCGGCGCAACTTGTGGGCCGAAGGGCCTGTTTGTGCTGTGGCTTTCTATGTTCTATCCTCAAAGCTAATGCCCTCCATACCAGGCAACATTCTGGTAAATCTTTTCTGTACCCTCTCCAGAGCCTCTACATCCTTCTGGTAGTGTGGCGACCAGAATTGAACACTATATTCCAAGTGCAACCTAACTGAGGTTTTATAAAGCTGCAACATGACTTGTCTTCTTGACGATCTTCTCCACCTGCGTTGCCACTTTCAGTGACCTGTGTACCTGTATATCTAGATCCCTTTGCCTATCAATACTCTTAAGGGTTCTGCCATTTGCTGTATATTTCCTATCTGCATTAGACCTTCCAAAATGCATTACCTCACATTTGTTCGGATTAAACTCCATCTGCCATCTCTCTGCCCAAGTCTCCAACTGATTTATATCCTGCTGTATCCTCTGATGGTCCTCATCACTATCCACAAACCTTTGTGTCGTCTGCAAACTTACTAATCAAACCAGTTACATTTTCCTCCAAATCATTTATATATATATTACAAACAGCAAAGGTCCCAGCACTGATCCCTGAGGAACACCACTTGTCACAGCCCTCCATTCAGAAACACACCCTTCCACTGCTACCCTCTGTCTTCTTTGACCGAGCCAGATTTGTATCCACTTGGCAGCTCACCTCTGATCCCATGCGACTTCACCTTCTTTACCAGTCTGCCATGAGGGACCCTGTCAAAGGCCTTACTGAAGTCCATGTAGACAACATCCACTGCCCTACCCTCATCAATCATCTTCGTCACTTCCTCGAAAAACTCATTTGGATGTTCTTATGAAAGCTGAAAAGTTTTGCTTTTACTAAACACTAACCTTTGCGCTCTGATATCTCACCTCAATGCCACTATCAGCACCTACTCTCGTCCTTCGCGCTGCCAATAACACTTCCTCTGTCTTTGTTGCAATCTTTCGTAGCTCCCACCAATCACTGACCTTCTACCCAACTCCACCCCTTTTTCCACAGTATAAAATCCATCACATTTATCACTCTCTTTAACTCTGAGGAAGAGTTGAACGACTCGAATCATTAACTGTGTTTCTCTCCCCAGACGCTGCCAGACCTGCTGAGTTTTTCCAGCATTTTCTGTTCTTAAATCCTCTTTCATTAACAGGTTAATGAGCGACAGATCAACCTACCTTCTCCTTCTCGACCGTTCCAATCTGATTCTGCCCCTCAGTGTACCTGGGGTCTTTGTGACAGTCGTCATCCTGGGTTTGGGTCGAGGGGCAATGATTCTCCACATTCACACTGATGCTTCCAGTTGGGGGACAGACAGCAGCCTCAGAAATACGGTTAAGACACTTGGTGTGATTTCTCAGAACAACTGTGTGTTGGGTAGATGTTTTCTAAAAACAGATAAATATTGATTCAAGTCATAGACGAAGAAGCAAATCAAATACTTTTACATCATCCCCCCAGTCCCTTGTTATGTGACCTTACTGCCTCTCTGAAACATCCAAATTACTCTGAAATTCGGACTCCTGAACAACTGGCCAATTACAACTTACACCCAAAGTGAAGCTTTCTGTTGGGGAAAGGATATCCAATGGCTGGGGTGGAGAACAGACTCAAGGGGCTGAATGGTCTCCTTCTGTTCCAATGACATGCACTTGTGGACAAACACAGTCAGCATTTTGCACAGTAAGGTCACAGTAACAGCGAGACTCCAGAATAATTCATCTGTTTAATCATTCTGCTCAAGGGGGGAATGTTGATCAGAACACAAATTCCATCAGCTGAACAGGCGACAGTGCGGCACTCCCTCAGTACTGACCCTCTGACAGTGCGGCACTCCCTCAGTACTGACCCTCTGACAGTGCGGCACTCCCTCAGTACTGACCCTCTGACAGTGCGGCACTCCCTCAGTACTGACGCTCTGACAGTGCGGCATTTTCTCAGTACTGACCCTCTGACAGTGCGGCACTCCCTCAGTACTGACCCTCTGACAGTGCGGCACTCCCTCAGCACTGACCCTCTGACAGTGCGGCACTCCCTCAGTACTGACCCTCTGACAGTGCGGCACTCCCTCAGCACTGACCCTCTGACAGTGCGGCACTCCCTCAGCACTGACCCTCTGACAGTGCGGCACTCTCTCAGTACTGACCCTTTGACATGCGGCACTCCCTCAGTACTGACCCTTTGACATGCGGCACTCCCTCAACACTGACCCTCTGACAGAGCGGCACTCCCTCAGCACTGACCCTCTGACAGAGCGGCACTCCCTCAGCACTGACCCTCTGACAGTGCGGCACTCCCTCAGCACTGACCCTCTGACAGTGCGGCACACCCTCAGCACTGACCCTCTGACAGTGCGGCACTCCCTCAGCACTGACCCTCTGACAGTGCGGCACTCCCTCAGCACTGACCCTCTGACATGGGGAATAATTTAACAGTAACAGACCCCCACAATCTAATTCTGGGAGACTGGTTTTCTCTCAATGCTGTCACTCAGACACAGACCTGCTCCACTGATGATGAAGACAGCACAGACGTATGTTCAATGCAACAATGAATTTTCCCTCGTTTAGCTTCTGGTTTGTCATCGTGCCCAGGCCCACCGGGCAGCGCACATTGTTCGCTGGGGCTGCGTTTCTGTGATGGTCGAGTGGATGAAGCAGCCTCCATCTCGCTGCGTTCGAGCGATGAATCTTCTTCGTGTGGAGAAGGTTGAACCTCACTGGATCCCGTCGCGTGTTCAGCGCTGGATTCCCTGTTTCTGTACAACAGGAGCAACGGGGCTGTCGACAAACTCTGCAAGTAGACAATTGGCTGCTTCTTCAGGGGGCAAGCGTGGCCTTTGTCTGTGTTGGATGCAGCAGGTGGAGGCCCGGATGTCAGCTGCTCTGTGGCAGCATTAGGAAGGCCGAATGGCAGTGACGGTTCAGACTGGGGAACAGAGAAGGCATAGTGTTGCCGGGGAATGACAGGAGATTCAACAGTTCCGGCCGTGCCGGTAATTAACAGGGGACAAGCCGAGGGAACGGGGTTGAGTTGATGATCTTCCCGATTGCGGAGAGATTCCGAGCTCCTACAGAAGAAAATACATTTTTCAGCAAAATCAAACATGAAAGGCTGTAACCGCGCTCAGCTCCTGCTCGCCGGAGACACTCACCGCTGAAACTTTCACTCGAGCTTCTATAACCTCGGGGTCAGACTATTCCCACATTCTCCCGACGGGTCTCCCAATTTCCGCTCTCTGTAAACTCTGCTGCCTTGTCCTGTCTCACACCAAGTCCTGTTTACCTATCACCCTCTCTGCTCACTGACCAACATGGTCAAGCAATGCCTCAATTTTAAAATTCTCAATCTTGTTTTCCAATCCCTCCAGGGTCTCAGCCTCTCTCTCCCTCAGATATTGGAGCTTCGCAGAGTCTGCTCCCTGATTTAATCGCTCCATCATTGTCAGCTGTCTCCAAGCTCTGCAATTCCATCCCTAACCTTCATGTTGTTACCCCTCTCACCTTCTCAAAACCTCTCCATGTGGCGCAGAGTCACATTTCTGGCAGATTCTTAGAAAACTTTTTTTTTAAATGCCAAAAGTATAAAATAATTATAAACTATTTACTTTACAACATCAAAGCCAAACATTCATCGTCAAAATAGTACATTCAATTGGTAATGTGAGTGAATACAGCACTGGATCCAGAGGTTTGTCAGTGAGTGAATACAGCACTGGATCCAGAGGTTTGTCAATGAGTGAATACAGCACTGGATCCAGAGGTTTGTCAATGAGTGAATACAGCACTGGATCCAGAGATTTGTCAATGAGTGAATACTGCACTGGATCCAGAGTTGTCGGTGAGTGAATACTGCCCTGGATCCAGAGTTGTCTGAGTGAATTCTGCACTGGATCCAGAGGGTTCTGCATGTTCCTCTGTAATTGAAACTTACTTCTGATCTTCCTCGAGCTGCAGTCTGCAGGCAGCTGCCAGATGCACCATTTTATTACAGCAATCTTGTGCTTCAATCGTCCGCACTGCAGCCGGAATAAAGACACAAATTCAACATCATCACAGATACACATTAAAAGGAGGGGTTACAAAAGAGAAACATCTTCTCTGGCAGTGAATTTCCACGTTTAAACTCCGCCCCTCAGAGTCTAAAAGGACTTTCAAAAGAGAATTAAACTATCGCTTGGTTAAAGGGTTCACGGAGAGAGAGTTGGAGATTAGATTCATTCATCAGCAAAACACATCTTTTTATTTTCTCTGCACCACTCCACCTTCAATCACAAAATCATCCCTTTAGTTTCTGTAAATAGTCCTACTTTCCATTTTCCCGAGCGCGCGCTGCCCTTACCCCCACACACACTGCCTCCCGCACACACCACTCCCCACACGTGTGCTTCCCTTACCCACTTGCGTTGTTCTTCCTCTTCCCCCGACTCTGCCCATGCATTGAAACGACTAAATCAGTTTCTTCCAGTTCAGACAAAAGCTCATCAGCCTGAAACATTAACTCTCCACAGCTGCCGCCAGACCTGCCGAGTATTCCCAGCACTTCCTGCTTCATAGAATCATAGAATCCTACAGTGCAGAAGGAGGCCATTCGGCTCATCGAGTCTCTGCTGACCACAATCCCACCCGGGCCCCATCCCTATCACCCCATGCATTTACCCTAGCTCGTCCCCTGACATTAAGGGGCAATTTAGCATGGCCAATCCACCTAACCTGCACATCCTTGGACTGTGGGAGGAAACCGGAGCACCCGGAGGAAACCCATGCAGACACAGGGAGAACGTGCAAACTCCACAGACAGTGACCCAAGGCCGGGAATCGAACCAAGAAAAGCTGCTGAGATTGATTGTTTTTTGTTGGAAACGGGGATTGAGGATTACAGAACCAAGGCAGTGGGTGGAGTTTAGACAAAAATCAACCACGCTGTGACTAATCGATGGAGGCTTATTGGGCGCTGGGTGGCGAATGAGTTCCTCCTGTTCTTGTGACAATGTTGCACCTCACCGTACAGCTCGGGATATATCCCCAGGGAAACACAGATCATCTGACCATGAGAAACATGTCAGGTAAACTCATGCGTGTTTGAGATGGGGGCAGCTTGGGGAGGAGGGTTTGGGGTGACAGGGGGAGGAGAGGTGGTGGTGGTGGTGGGGGAGCATGGGGATGTGGCGAGGAGAGGTCCGGAGGAGGTGGGGGAGTGGGGGCGGTGGAGGAGAGGTCCAGAGGAGGGAGTGGGGGGGGGGGGACATGCAAATTATCACTCATTAACTGCAAACTTTATTCAAAAACAAACCTTTTCGAAACTTCGCAGGGCTGCACAGGTTGGCACGGGAACTCTGGATCAAAGGTACGGACTCCAACCTCTCCTTCGTGTTCACTGGAAACTCTGTCTCTGCAGAACCTCCCGATGCGAATAACGCAATCGAATGACTCGGAATATCTGCACAGAAATCAAGAGAACATTTCATTCCAACATCTGTGCAAAAAAACCGATTGTATTAGAAAATGACATGGATTTAGCAGCAATAATATAAAACGCCCCCTGACAGCAGCAGTATTCAAACTCCGAGCCACATCAGGAGACATGAGGCCAATGTCCATAAGCGTGGCCAAAGAGGCTGGTTTTAACAAGAACCATAACGGAGAGAATTCCAGATGTTTATGGTCAAAACAGATGAAGACACAACTGTCAATGGTGGATTGGTGGAAATCCATCAGAGGATGAAAGCACGGAGATAATTAAATATTCGTATTTGCTGTAAAGTGTTTTTATTTTTATGTACTGACAGTTTCACTGGTTCACACAGTGACCAGAATAACTGCACAAGATCGCCAGTGCTTTTGACATTGTCTGTGCCCAGGTCCCATTGGTTACTGACAATCATGGATATTTCCATTAACCAATGAGATTGCCACTGAAAAGGTCAAGCCGAGGTTTTTGTTTGATTGGTTCGGGGGGAACAGTGGAATTAAAATACTAATTAATGATTTGATTGAATGACAGATAGGCAGGAGATAGGCAGCAAGGGGCTGAAGGGCCTCCAGCTCTTCGTATGAACTGGCCAAACAAAGCACCCAGCTATACTGGGGTCAGCCATAAATGTCGACCGTGCCAATGATACCCATCGACACGTTATCAATGGAGTTAGAATGGAGAGTGCAGGACAGCATGCCAGGAACAACACCAGGCACACACAAAAATGAGATGTCAACCTGGTGAAGCTACAACACAGGAGTACTTGCTGCTTATGCCGTTTGGCACGCAAGTAATAATGTGGAGATGCCGGCGTTGGACTGGGGTGAACACGGTAAGAAGTCTCACAACACCAGGTTAAAGTCCAACAGGTTTATTTGGTAGCAAATACCATAAGCTTTCGGAGCACTGCTCCTTGAAGGAGCAGTGCTCCGAAAGCTTATGGTATTTGCTATCAAATAAACCTGTTGGACTTTAACCTGGTGTTGTGAGACTTCTTACGCAAGTAATAGACAGAGCTAAGCAATCCCACAACCAATGGATCAGATCTAAGCTCTGCAGTCCTGCCACATCCAATGATGAATGGTTGTGTCCAATGTTCAGCACTATTCATCACTCCTCAGATCTGAAGCAGTCCAAATCCAAACACAGCAAGATCTGGACAAGATGCAGGCTAGGGATCCCAAGTGGTGAGTAACATTGGAGCCACACAAGTGCCATGCAATGGCCATCTACAAAGAGAGAGAATCCAACCGTCATGTCTTGACATTCAATGGAAATACCATCACTGCATCCTCCACTATCAACATCCTGGGGGTCACCATTAATCAGAAACTGACCTGGACGAGCTGTTTAAATATTGCGCCTTCAAGAACAGGTCGAAGGCTAGGAATCCTGTGGTGAGTAATTCACCTCCTGATCCCCCAAAGCCTGTCTACAATGTACAAGGAACAAATCAGGATTATGATGGCATCCTCTCCACTTGGCTGGATGAGTGGGTAGTGAGGAGCTTTTTTCCAGGGTGAGTCAATTACTAGGGGGCGTAGGTTTAAAGTATGAGGGGCAATGTTTAAATGAGATGTACGAGGCAAGTTTTTTTACACAGAGGGTGGTGGGTGCCTGAACAAAGAACAATACAGCACAGGAACAGGCCCTTCGGCCCTCCAAGCCTGTGCCGCTCCCTGGTCCAAACGAGACCATTCTTTTGTATCCCTCCATTCCCACTCCGTTCATGTGGCTATCTAGATAAGTCTTAAACGTTCCCAGTGTGTCCGCCTCCACCACCTTGCCTGGCAGCGCATTCCAGGCCCCCACCACCCTCTGTGTAAAATATGTCCTTCTGATATCTGTGTTAAACCTCCCCCCCCTTCACCTTGAACCTATGACCCCTCGCTGCCTGTGGTGAACCATCGTTGGTTCCCACTGGATAGTAATGAGCCAGGGTCTGGCCAGTACTACAAGGATGTACATATGTTACTGTTGGATTGTACTACTGTTGCTGTTGGGTTAGGGTGTGGTTGTTACACCTGTGTTTGTTACTGTTGTAGCACATCCCAGTTGGGCTCCGCCTCCTGGGAGAGGTATAAGAGTCCCTGCTCTGGCCGGGACCCCTTCAGTCTGGGATAGTGTACTTAAGTTCTGATAGCTTCATTAATAGTTAATAAAAGCCTTCATTTACTGAAGCCTCGAGCCTCGTGTCTAAATTGATGTGCATCAATTTTATTAACTATTATTAAACTCTCGACGGAAGAAAAAAGAAAGGAGAGTATGGAACCAGTTCTCAAGCCAGAACGTCTGACGCTAGATCCACGTGCGGTGGGCGCTTCTAACACCTTCGACCACTGGCTGAAGTGTTTCGAAGATTACCTGGCAGCCTCCGCAGCGGTCACTACAGATGATGACAGACTCGGGTCCTCCATGCGAGGGTAAGCGACACAGTCTACCTTGCGATCCGTGTGGCCACTAATTACCCTAAGGCCCTCGAGCTTCTAAAGAAGCGCTGTACAAAACCGCCTAACGAGATACACGCTCGTTACCTCCTCGCCACACGACGTCGGCAGTCGGGCGAAACCATGGAGGACTATGCCAATGAGCTCTTACAACTAGCCAGGGGCTGTGACTGCAAAGCTTTGTCGGCTGAGCAGAGCATGTACGACCTCGCCCGAGATGCGTTTGTGGCCGGGGTCGGGTCATCATACATCCGTCTCAAACTGCTGGAAAAGGGTAATCTCAACCTTACCCAGGCCATCGAATTAGCTGAAATGCTCGAGTCGGCTTCAAAGAGTTTAGTCTTATATCCAGAGGACCACGTGGAGACAACGTGGCAGGAGCAGTCGCAAATCCCTCCTTGCCCCTCGGGCTCGAAATGCTGTGTAATGGCGTGCTCCCATTTGGGCCAGACGACGGCTGCAGCCCCATGCGGCCCGCGGTGCTATTTCTGCGGAGGAGCAAAACATACCCGACAAAAGTGTCCCGCTAAAGCGGTAATCTGCACCGCATGCGGTAAAAAAGGTCATTATGCAAAGGTGTGCAGATCCAAACCCAGGAACGGCAGTGCGGCCTGCGATTCTTCGGAGCTTGGATCATCACCATCATCGTCGAAGTCGTCGCGGGGTTCGTCCACGTGCGAGTCCAGGACGACGCCATTACTGTCGATGGAGGGATACAAAAGAATGGTCTAGTTTGGACCAGGGAGCGGCGCGGGCCTGGAGGGCCGAAGGGCCTGTTCCTGTGCTGTATTGTTCTTTGTTGTTCTTTGAAGTCGGAGGAGTATGACCACCAGGGGTCGCTGAGTTTGGCGCCCTCACTCACGTGCGATTCATGGGGGCGGCCATGTTGGTTGACAATGACCACGAGCGACCAGCAGGGGTCCTCAGCATCGACTTCAGCTGCCTGCAGTGGCGTTCATGAACCAACGGTGGCGTCGATCATCCTGGACCAGGCTAAGCCTCATAGGCTCGATCGTTCAATGATGGATATCCAGGTAAACAATCATGTGCTTTATTGTCTGTTTGACAGCGGGAGCACTGAGAACTTTATCCACCCTGACACTGTGAAGAGGTGTGGACTCCAGATTCAACCTGCCAAACAGACAATATCTATGGCATCAAGGTCCCGGTCTGTTGCCGTGCTGGGGAGTTGCGTGGTAACCTTGAAAGTACAAGGCACAGTTTACGAGCGCTTCAAGCTCCTTGTGTTGCCGCATCTTTGCGCGCCAATACTTCTCGGACTAAACTTCATGGTCCACTTGAGGAGTGTAATCCTACAGTACGGTGGGCCACTCCCTTCGCTGGCAGTGGGAGAACAGCTGCAGTCTCCAAATTGCCCAACGCGCCCCGCCTGCAATCTCTCTACGTTAAAGATCACCACACCCTCTTTCTTTCAGAATCTGGTACCAGGCTGCAAGCCCATCGCTACTAAAAGTAGGCGTTACAGCACTGAGGATCGGATCTTCATCAGATCTGAGGTTCAGCGACTCCTCAAAGAAGAGATCATACAGCCCAGTGTTAGTCCATGGAGGGCACAGGTTGTTGTGGTCAAGAGCGGGAACAAACCCCGGATGGTCATTGATTACAGTCAGACCATTAACCGATATACGCAGCTGGATGCGTATCCTCTCCCGCGCATATCTGATATGGTCAATCAGATTGCGCAGTACCGGGTGTTCTCCACCATAGACCTCAAGTCCGCCTACCAACTCCCCATTCGCCCAGAGGACAGACAATACACGGCTTTTGAGGCAGATGGTCTCTTGTATCATTTTCTTAGGGTTCCCTTTGGTGTCACCAATGGGGTCTCAGTCTTCCAGCGTGCTATGGACCGAATGGTGGACCAGAACAGGCTGCGGGCTACCTTCCCGTACCTGGATAATGTCACCATCTGCGGCCATGATCAGCAGGACCATGACACAAACCTCCAAAACTTCTTACGCACTGCATCTCGCCTGAACTTGACCTACAACAGGGAGAAGTGTGTGTTCCGTACGCGCCATTTAGCCATCCTGGGATACGTGGTGGAAAACGGGGTCATTGGCCCTGATCCAGACCGTATGCGCCCCCTTGCTGAACTTCCCTTGCCCGCTAGCGCAAAAGCACTGAGAAGATGCCTAGGCTTCTTCTCCTATTATGCGCAGTGGGTCCCCAACTACGCGGACAAAGCCCGTCCGCTTATTAAGTCCACGACTTTTCCCCTCACGCCAGAGGCCCAATTGGCCTTCAAGAAATTGAAAGACGCCATCGCGAAAGCCACGATGCACGCAGTAGACGAATCCATCCCCTTTCAGGTGGAGAGCGATGCATCTGATTTCGCCCTGGCCGCCACACTAAACCAGGCGGGCAGGCCCGTCGCTTTTTTTCCCCGCACCCTCCAAGGCCCCGAAATTCGGCATTCAGCGGTGGAAAAGGAGGCCCAGGCCATTGTGGAGGCCGTCAGACACTGGCGCCATTACCTGGCGGGAAAGCGGTTCACCCTGATCACGGACCAGCGGTCCGTGGCGTTTATGTTTAACAACACGCAGAGGGGCAAGATCAAGAATGACAAGATCTTGCGGTGGAGAATTGAACTCTCCACCTATAACTACGATATCATGTATCATCCAGGGAAACTCAATGAGCCCTCGGATGCCCTCTCGCGCGGAACATGCGCTGGTATTCAGGAGGATCGTTTGAACGCCCTCCATAATGATCTGTGCCATCCTGGGGTCACTCGGCTCTACCACTTTGTAAAAGCCCGCAACCTGCCTTACTCGGTGGAGGACGTCAGGTCGGTAACAAGGATCTGTCGGATTTGCGCGGAATGCAAACCGCACTTTTACCGACCTGACCGGGCACATTTAGTCAAGGCCACTCGCCCCTTCAAGAGGCTGAGTGTGGATTTTAAGGGCCCCCTTCCCTCAACAGATCGGAACGTGTACTTTCTAAACATAATCGATGAGTACTCCCGGTTCCCGTTTGTTGTCCCCTGCTCGGATACATCCGCTGCCACGGTGATCAAGGCATTCCGTGATCTTTTTACCCTGTTCGGGTACCCCAGCTATATCCATAGCGACAGGGGCTCGTCGTTCATGAGCGATGACTTGAGGCAATTCCTGCTCTCATATGGGATTGCCTCTAGTAGGACCACGAATTACAACCCTTGGGGTAATGGACAGGTGGAACGAGAGAATGCTACAGTCTGGAAGGCTGTCTTACTGGCGTTGAAATCCAAAGGTCTTCCAGTCTCCCGTTGGCAGGAGGTCCTCCCTGATGTGCTTCACTCTATTCGCTCCCTCCTGTGTACGGCAACCAATGCTACTCCCCACGAGAGGATGTTCTCATTCCCTCGGAAGTCTTCCTCGGGGATATCTTTACCAGCTTGGTTGACGTACCCAGGACCCGTCCTCCTGCGGCGACATGTAAGGGCCCGCAAGTCCGACCCCTTGGTCGAACAGGTCCACCTCCTCCACGCCAACCCTCAGTATGCCTATGTGGCATATCCTGACGGGCGAGAGGACATGGTCTCGATCCGAGACCTGGCGCCTGCAGGGGACGTAGCAACTCCTGTCGCTCCCATACCCCCAGTAACAAACCCATTATCTCTTATTTCTTCCCCGGACACGGCGCGGGCAGCATCGGGACCATTGCTTAACAATTTTACTCCAATGCACAGCTTGCCTGAGCCCTGAAGATGGTCGCCACCGCAGGGCGTGTCAGGATCCCCTGCACTACCGTCTCATCAGGGTCAACCGGCCCGTGAGTCCGTGGAAGAACAGCTGGACGCCGTTTTGGGGAGAACGCCACCGCGAGTGCCTACTCCGGTGTCACCGCCGGTATTGAGGAGGTCACAACGACGGTGCGGTCCTCCAGACCGTCTGAACTTATAGACTGCTGACACTTCATTCTGTTTTTGTACCCCGCCGGCTTTGTTCTCAAAGGAGGGGTGAATGTGGTGAACCATCGTTGGTTCCCACTGGATAGTACTGAGCCAGGGCTGGCCAGTACTACAAGGATGTACATATGTTACTGTTGGATTGTACTACTGTTGCTGTTGGGGTTAGGGTGGGGTTGTTACACCTGTGTTTGTTACTGTTGTAGCACATCCCAGTCGGGCTCCGCCTCCTGGGAGAGGTATAAGAGTCCCTGCTCTGGCCGGGACCCCTTCAGTCTGGGACAGTGTATATAAGTTCTGATAGCTTCATTAATAGTCAATAAAAGCCTTCATTTACTGAAGCCTCGAGCCTCGTGTCTAAATTGATGTGCATCACTGCCGGAGGAGGTAGTGGAAGCGGATACGATAGTGACTTTTAAGGGGCGTCTTGACAAATATATGAATAGGATGGGAATAGAGGGAGGGTAGGGGGTTTTAGTTCACACGGGGAGCATGGTCGGTGCAGGCTTGGAGGGCCGAAGGGCCTATTCCTGTGTTGTAATTTTCTTTGTTCTTCAAATACAGCTCCAACAACACTCAAGAGGCTTGACACCATCTAGGACAAAGCAGCCCACTTGATTGGCACCCCATCTACAAACTCCCTCCACCACCGACGCTCAGTAGCAGCAGTGTGTACTATCTACAAGATGCACTGCAGCAATTCACCAAAGATCCTTAGACAGCACCTTCCAAACATAGAACATAGAACAGTACAGCACAGAACAGGCCCTTCGGCCCACGATGTTGTGCCGAGCTTTATCTGAAACCAAGATCAAGCTATCCCACTCCCTATCATCCTGGTGTGCTCCATGTGCCTATCCAATAACCGCTTAAATGTTTCTAAAGTGTCTGACTCCACTATCACTGCAGGCAGTCCATTCCACACCCCAACCACTCTCTGCGTAAAGAACCTACCTCTGATATCCGTCCTGTATCTCCCACCACGAACCCTATAGTTATGCCCCCTTGTAATAGCTCCATCCACCCGAGGAAATAGTCTTTGAACGTTCACTCTATCTATCCCCTTCATCATTTTATACACCTCTATTAAGTCTCCCCTCAGCCTCCTCCGCTCCAGAGAGAACAGCCCTAGCTCCCTCAACCTTTCCTCATATGACCTACCCTCCAAACCAGGCAGCACCCTGGTAAATCTCCTCTGCACTCTTTCCAGCGCTTCCACATCCTTCCTATAGTGAGGTGACCAGAACTGCACACAATATTCCAAATGTGGTCTCACCAAGGTCCTGTACAGTTGCAGCATAACCCCACAACCACTTCCATCTAGAAGGACAAGGGCAGCAGATACAAGGGAACACCAACACCTGCAAGTTTCCCTCCAAGCCACTCACCATCCTGACTTGGAAATATATCTCCATTCCTTCACTGTCATTGTGTCAAACTCCCTCCCTAAGAGCACTGTGGATGCACCTACACCACATGGACTGCAGCGGTTTAAGAAGGCAGCTCACCACCACCTTCCCAAGGGCAGTTAGGGATGGGTAATAAATGCCGGTCTAACCAGCGACGCCCACATCCCATGAATGAATAAAAGAAAACCCTGCCCAGTAAAGCTGAGCAATACTCACCACCCGATTGGTTCCGATTGGCTGGTCCAACCCATTTGAATGCTGGTTTCCGACCTCTCTCTTCAGTCACATGAACTTTCTTAATGAGGCCCAAACTAGTCAGCACGTTGGCAATATCATAGAGTCTGCGAATCTTAGCTGTAAAACCAAGCAAATGTGTAAGTTTTTATAGAGACTATTCACTGATAGGCAGCTTTGCAGAATAGACAGATTTCAGAGAGAGGGAATTCGCACGGGTCTGTGAGAGGTTCACAGCGAACACCGATTCCTGTCGGACGTGACGCTGCTTCTAGTCTCAGCTACGATTCAAATCGAGGAATTTCTGTTCGGGTTTTAGTTTTTTTAACCAACTTATTCACAAAGATAAACATCAGTCTGAAGAACTGTAGCTGATTCGAGCATCAGCCCTTGTCCTGAACACCAGGGGGACCTAAGTTCCCAAATAAAACACGTCAAATCCAACACCTTCAGCTGAGATCCACAGTGAAGTGTTTGCAGTGACCGATGTCAATAAAGGCAGACTCCGTCATCAACCCCCCAGTGGATTACTGACTGTGAATGAAATACAGACGGTTAAACAACAGCTCCCACAATCCAACCCTACAAAGTTCAGGTTACATTTCATATAAATTAAACACAACATTCTGAAAGAGGATGAAAGGAAGACATTAAAGTGGAGAAGGGGATTTATATTGAAAGAGACAGAAGGGGGAGAACACAAACTGTGGAGAAAGTGCACCAACACTCAAAACCTGAAATAAAAGCAGAAAATGTGAAAAGTGAATCTGGCAGCTTCTCGAGAGAGAGAGACACAGAGTTAATGTTTCTGAACTATGATGCTTTCTCTCTCCCCAGGTGTGGCTGAATCGCCTCCAATATCTAGTTTGTGAATGTGTGTTTGCAGCAGTAATACTGTGGAATTTTGCTTTTGTTTCACTTACTTTTAAACTTGCTGTTATCAGCAGAATCCTGATGACTTTCTTCAATGAGGATTTTCGCAGCAACATCGAGAGCGACAGTGTTAGGGTCAGACACAAGGAAAAGCATCACAAACTTCTCACTCATGATGCGCAGAGATTTGTCCTTCCTGCTGTTCACAGATGCTGAGAGACAACAGACAGCATTGTTAAAGAACAACAGCTTCCAATTCTTCAGCTTCTGCACATTTAGAATGTCCATTACAGTAATTCAGATGGTCAAATTCCACTGGAGAGTACAGAGGTTGGAATCACGTTCATCGTCTCCACATGCTGTTCAATAAACAGCCAGAAGGGAGCAGCAGAGTACAGTACAAGACCGAGCCACCTCCACTGTATTTAATACTGTACAGTGTAAACTGGGAGTTAACGACACCTTAAACAGTAGCAGATAAATCCGGACTCAAAAGCTGCTCAGCCAGCCACCTGTTACTATTAACTCGTTATTCATTTCTGTCGCGCCCTTCACAGTGCCCCAAAGCCCTAAGCAGCCAATTAATCACTTTTGTTCTGAAGTGTAGTCAATGATGTGGGATACACTGCACCAATTTGCACACAGCAAACTCCCCGCCGGTGACGAGCAGACAGGAACCCTGATGAATTGTTTTAGGAGAAAACCAAAAGCAAATACCGTGCGTGCTGGAAATCTGCAATAAATTCAGAAAATACCAGAACTGCCAGAGTCAGGGCAGGGTAACAATTAAAATACTTAAACATGACAAGGTGCCACCACGCCACTCTCCTCGTGGGCGGCACAGTAGCACAGTGGTTAGCACTGCTGTCTCACAGCTCCAGGATCCCGGGTTCAATTCCGACCTTGGGTCACTGTCTGTGTGGAGTTTGCACATTCTCCCCGTGTCTGCGTGGGTTTCCTCCGGGTGCTCTGGTTTCCTCCCACACTCCAAAGATGTGCGGTTTAGGTTGATTGGCCATGTTCAATTACCACTTAGTGTCCCAGGAGCGTAGTTCAGAGGGATTAGCAGGGTAAATATGTCGGGTTACAGGGATAGGACCTGGGTGGGATTGTTGTCGGTGCAGACTCGATGGACCGAATGGCCTCCTTCTGCACTGTAGGGATTCTATGATGATTATTAATGGCTAGATATCTCTTTAGTTCCAATTTAAGCAATATCCCCATAGACATAAATCCCTCTTCAGAATCAATTAGCACAAAAACAGATATGCTCATGTGAATGCCACAATTCCAGCTTTTAAACACTCTGGACAGAGATGCAGAAAAACACCTGGTTTCTGATTCCCATACAGCAGCCTCCAGAGAAATATCTATCTTCAAACAGCAGAACTTCAGAGCAAGAGACCCATTTTCTGGCAGTTCCCAGTCTCCAAATCAAGCGAGAGAGAGAGAGAGAGAGAGGGACACACAGATAGAGCGACTTCTCTCTAACAATTCCAAGTATCAACTGAGCTTATTTTTCTGTGTAAATCTAGTCCCACCAATTAAACATGATTTTTCCTGTCAATCAACCTAATCAAACCCCATTCTGAAAACCCTCAGGTGAAAACACTAAAATAAAGGAACTGCATTAGTTCAGATTAAAACAAACATTTTAACAATTATGACCAATTCTGCTGCTGCAGTAACTACAGGGGCCGCCTGTTTATAGACAAAGCACACCGTTAATAGAACTGCCTGCAAAACAAATCCTGCACAAGAAACATGACACAAATACATTTCTTACAGGCACAGTATCGTCACACTGATTGGATGTTGAAGCAGGTTCAATGACTGACTTCTGATTCCTATTTCAATTCTTGGAGATTATTCCCAGAATAAATGCAGCAAGAGTTTGGAAATATCAGATTACACCACCCCACAATAACTTACCCGATTTATTCTCGGATTCCACACACTTTGTTTCCCCGCTCAGCTCTGGACAGCTGGACCATGTTTTCCGAGCGGACTCCCTCTTCTCCATTCCCTCCCCGTGGAAGTCAAGGACTTTGTGACGGATGTGAGTCAGTTGTTCTGCGTATTTCTGCTGCTCTGCTCGCTTCTTCAACATGGCCAGAGTCTGCTGGAGGCCGCGGAGTCCATGCCACGAATACTGGTTCTTTGCCAAGCGGCTGACCAGCTGCAGAGACTCCAATACATTGACAATGTCGTAAATACGTCTGCGTTCCACTCCTGCAAAGACAAGATTCAGGATCAGTTCACACCACGAAATAACAACTGCAAACCAAACCGGAGCCTGCGGAATTTGCTGCCATGGTAACAGTGCCTTCCGGTTATTTCTCTGTAAATGCTGCAGAAACTTCAGGCAAGAAGGAAAAATGGGGGGAATTTCCCCGTACGGCCCGCCATGGAATCCTGGTGGGCGAAGGAACCAAGGATTTTCCAGTTCTGGGGTGAGCGAGGCTGGAAAACCCCGGCTATGGCGTTAAACACTAATCGGAATTGCCAATCTTACCGTTAAGAAGTATCGAACGGTGGGAAGTTTGTGTAAACACTAACCTGTTAACAATGTGATAATAGTTAATGATGGCTAATTAAATAATTAAAAATTAACTATTTACATTGCTAAACTATGACGAATTCAGAGATTTTTTAAAAAGTCAAATTTTAAATGTGATTTTTAAATTTATTTATTTAATATTAAATCCCCAATTCTAAATTAAAACAAAGACAGAATTCCAATGGAGTTTTTCACGACTGCAGTTTATTCTAATCAGCGGAGCTGCGAGATTCTGTTATTTAATTAATTTTTACTCCATTCTCGGAGTGACCAGGCCAATGTGCAGAGTGGACCAGGCAAACCCGAACCTTGCCCCAAAAAACAGATTCAAATTAAATCCAATTCCCGGTCCCCACAAGAGAGACAAACAGGGTCTAAGCTGACACGATGAGACTTGGCCCATCTTGGGTTTGATCTTAGCCGGGAAGCGATGTTGTGAAGTTGGAAATGTATCAGCCATTCCGTACACAACAAACACCCAGAACAACAATGCCTTAATGAGCCTGAGAATCACGTTTCAGTTGATGGGAGTGATGCTGGGGTGTGTAGAATGACTGGTGATAACATTGGATCTGTTGTAATGTGACCAATGGTAATAAGCTACAAAGGGTCAGCTGACCCAGTAAACCATGTAACCAATGACAGAATGATTTGATGATCAGCTGACCAGCTGACAGTATATATTAGAACATAGCATCATAGAATCCTACAGGGCAGAAGGAGGCCATTCGGCCCATCGAGTCTGCACCGACAACAATCCCACCCAGGCCCTATCCCCATTACCCCACGCATTTACCCTAGCTAGTCCCCCTGACACTAAGGGGCAATTTAGCATGGCCAATTAACCTAGCCTGCACATCTTTGGGCTGTGGG
The DNA here is from genome assembly GCF_964213995.1 of Mustelus asterias. NCBI lineage: Eukaryota > Metazoa > Chordata > Chondrichthyes > Carcharhiniformes > Triakidae > Mustelus > Mustelus asterias. The sequence goes on from NC_135809.1 coordinate 1,039,241, forward strand.
AGGAAACTGGAACACCCGGAGGAAACCCACACAGACACGGGGAGAATGTGCAAACTCCACACAGACAGTGACCCAAGCCGGGAATCGAACCCGGGTCCCTGGCACTGTGAGGCAGCAGTACTAACCACTGTGTCACCCAAAACATGTTGGAAATTGTGGGGAGCTTGGAGTGGCCCAGGGTGAGGCCTCAAGTTTGGAGTAATATAGCTTCTTTATTAAACCCTTTCTCTGATTTATAAGTTGGAGTATGTTTTGTTATATTTTTATTGTCTACACTGGAAGCTTTCTTTCTGGATTAGCAGGGTGCCATTTGATTTCCAGCTCAAGATCTGTTAATTTCCCAATCGAATTATTCCCCATTCGCTGAAATCTCAATGTCCAGTTTCCCCCTTCGGCTGATACCAGCTGAAACCGCCAATAACTGCAGAAAGGGTTTGAAGTTCGAGGTGTTTTGTTAAAGTCTAATGAATATTAGATTTTCAATTGCTACAGCACAAATCTGACCCAATATATTCCCCCCCCCCCCCTCACCCAACGCCCTTCATTGCTGGGCTCTTGGCCTCCCTCCACTCACTGCCTCACCGAGTTCAGCTGCCACTTCGTCCAGGGAGATTTCAGTTTTCTCTGTTGAAATGGGATAGTTTGGATAGCGAGCAAGAAACTTCTGGCACAGCAGCCCGAGACTTTTCTGTTTCCGATTTGGCCTCTGCTGTTCCAAATCATCTGTGGCACCATCAGCAATCTCAGAGATCTGAAAGTGAAGTAAAGAAACTGCCCATCATGGAGCTGCAGCCGTCTCTCCGTCCACAAACTCTCCTTCCAACAACAATCTACCTTTCGTTGGAAATTAAGGAGAAAAGAATGAGGCAGAGTCTCTCTAGAGAACCCCCCTTCTTCCCCCCCCCAGACATGAGACGACTCCTCATGAACCCAACATGAATTGAGGAGAAACTTCACCGGAGAATGTGGAACTCATTCTACAGGAGGCGGTTGAGGTGAATATTAAACCGGCAAAGGGGTGGGGCGGGGGGGGTTGGGGGGAAGAGGTCTGAGGACCAGGTTTCGAAGTTTGGGGTTGGTGCGATTAGTTACTCTGTTATCCTTCCAAGAAACTTGGGAGACAGGGAATTTTTTCCATAAACACGGTAAATCTTGCATTTGTGGAGCTCGAAAACTCACTGATAATTTATTATTTTTAAATACAGATAATCAAATGCATTCTCACAACTCACATTCCAAACCATTCCGGAAGGGAGATTGTTTTGTGTTTTTACAGCGAGTTGTTGTGATCCGGAAGGCGCTGCCTGAAAGAGCGGTGGAAGCAGATTCAACAGGAACTTTCAAAAGGGGGTTGGATAAATACTGAAAAAGGAAACTTTGGGGATATTGGGAAAGGGATTAATTGGATAGTGCGCACAGAGTCAAGACAGAACCGATGGAGTAAATTACCTCCCACGCTGGATTAATCTCAATGTTAAACTACTGAATTCTGCACTCAGCTACCTCCAGATCCAAAAGGATTTTTTTCTTTATTCTTTATGGGGTGTGGGCATCGCTGGCAAGGCTAACACTTATTGCCCAACCCTAATTGCCCTTCAACTGAGTGGCTCGCTCGGCCATTTAAGAGTTAACCACATTGCTGCGACTCTGGAGTCACATGTAGGCCAGACCGGGTAAAGACGGCAGATTTCCTTCCCTAAAGGACATTAATGAACCAGAGGGGTTTTTAAACAATAATCTGGTAGACTTAGGACCAGCATGTTTCCCCTTGTGGGAGAATCGAGGACCAGAGGGTGGAATCAGAGTGAGGGGTCGCCCATTTCAGACAGAGTAAAGGAGGATTTCTTCTCTCAGAGGGTAGTGATTCTGTGGAATCCTTTCCCGCAGAGGGCTGTGGAGACTGGGTCATTCAGTATGTTCAAGGCTGAGACAGTGAGGGAATCAAGGGTTCTGGGGGTAAGATGGGAAAGAGAATTGAGGATTATCAGATCAGATTTCATTGAATAGCAGAGCACAATTGATGGGCTGAATGGCCTACTTCAGCTCCTATATCTTACAGTCTTATTACTGACAGCCGTTTTTAACTCCAGATTTTAAAATGGAATTGAAATGAAATTTTCCAGCTGGGGAGGTGGGATTTGATCTCACGTTGCTGAGATTGTTGGTGGATTCCTGTGGAGTCAAGGATAGAACGAGGAAGGGGGAGGCCGGACAGGTGCCAGAGTGAGAGGAGTCACAGTCTAGTTGTAAGGCTGAGGGAGGGAGTGAGGACGGGGGGAGGCAGCGAGGGCGGGGGGGGAGGCAGCGAGGACGGGGGGGGAGGCAGCGAGGACGGGGGGGGAGGCAGCGAGGACGGGGGGGGAGGCAGCGAGGACGGGGGGGGAGGCAGCGAGGACGGGGGGGGAGGCAGCGAGGACGGGGGGGGGGAGGCAGCGAGGACGGGGGGGAGGCAGCGAGGACGGGGGGGAGGCAGCGAGGACGGGGGGGGAGGCAGCGAGGACGGGGGGGAGGCAGCGAGGACGGGGGGGGAGGCAGCGAGGACGGGGGGGGAGGCTGTTAGGACGGGGGGGAGGCAGCGAGGACGGGGGGGGAGGCAGCGAGGACGGGGGGGAGGGAGCGAGGACGGGGGGGGAGGCAGCGAGGACGGGGGGGAGGGAGCGAGGACGGGGGGGAGGGAGCGAGGACGGGGGGGAGGGAGCGAGGACGGGGGGGAGGGAGCGAGGACGGGGGGGAGGGAGCGAGGACGGGGGGGAGGGAGCGAGGACGGGGGGGAGGGAGCGAGGACGGGGGGGAGGGAGCGAGGACGGGGGGGAGGGAGCGAGGACGGGGGGGAGGGAGCGAGGACGGGGGGGAGGGAGCGAGGACGGGGGGGAGGGAGCGAGGACGGGGGGGAGGGAGCGAGGACGGGGGGGAGGGAGCGAGGACGGGGGGGAGGGAGCGAGGACGGGGGGGAGGGAGCGAGGACGGGGGGGAGGGAGCGAGGACGGGGGGGAGGGAGCGAGGACGGGGGGGAGGGAGCGAGGACGGGGGGGAGGGAGCGAGGACGGGGGGGAGGGAGCGAGGACGGGGGGGAGGGAGCGAGGACGGGGGGGAGGGAGCGAGGACGGGGGGGAGGGAGCGAGGACGGGGGGGAGGGAGCGAGGACGGGGGGAGGGAGCGAGGACGGGGGGAGGGAGCGAGGACGGGGGGAGGGAGCGAGGACGGGGGGAGGGAGCGAGGACGGGGGGAGGGAGCGAGGACGGGGGGAGGGAGCGAGGACGGGGGGAGGGAGCGAGGACGGGGGGAGGGAGCGAGGACGGGGGGAGGGAGCGAGGACGGGGGGAGGGAGCGAGGACGGGGGGAGGGAGCGAGGACGGGGGGAGGGAGCGAGGACGGGGGGAGGGAGCGAGGACGGGGGGAGGGAGCGAGGACGGGGGGAGGGAGCGAGGACGGGGGGAGGGAGCGAGGACGGGGGGAGGGAGCGAGGACGGGGGGAGGGAGCGAGGACGGGGGGAGGGAGCGAGGACGGGGGGAGGGAGCGAGGACGGGGGGAGGGAGCGAGGACGGGGGGAGGGAGCGAGGACGGGGGGAGGGAGCGAGGACGGGGGGAGGGAGCGAGGACGGGGGGAGGGAGCGAGGACGGGGGGAGGGAGCGAGGACGGGGGGAGGGAGCGAGGACGGGGGGAGGGAGCGAGGACGGGGGGAGGGAGCGAGGACGGGGGGAGGGAGCGAGGACGGGGGGAGGGAGCGAGGACGGGGGGAGGGAGCGAGGACGGGGGGAGGGAGCGAGGACGGGGGGAGGGAGCGAGGACGGGGGGAGGGAGCGAGGACGGGGGGAGGGAGCGAGGACGGGGGGAGGGAGCGAGGACGGGGGGAGGGAGCGAGGACGGGGGGAGGGAGCGAGGACGGGGGGAGGGAGCGAGGACGGGGGGAGGGAGCGAGGACGGGGGGAGGGAGCGAGGACGGGGGGAGGGAGCGAGGACGGGGGGAGGGAGCGAGGACGGGGGGAGGGAGCGAGGACGGGGGGAGGGAGCGAGGACGGGGGGAGGGAGCGAGGACGGGGGGAGGGAGCGAGGACGGGGGGAGGGAGCGAGGACGGGGGGAGGGAGCGAGGACGGGGGGAGGGAGCGAGGACGGGGGGAGGGAGCGAGGACGGGGGGAGGGAGCGAGGACGGGGGGAGGGAGCGAGGACGGGGGGAGGGAGCGAGGACGGGGGGAGGGAGCGAGGACGGGGGGAGGGAGCGAGGACGGGGGGAGGGAGCGAGGACGGGGGGAGGGAGCGAGGACGGGGGGAGGGAGCGAGGACGGGGGGAGGGAGCGAGGACGGGGGGAGGGAGCGAGGACGGGGGGAGGGAGCGAGGACGGGGGGAGGGAGCGAGGACGGGGGGAGGGAGCGAGGACGGGGGGAGGGAGCGAGGACGGGGGGAGGGAGCGAGGACGGGGGGAGGGAGCGAGGACGGGGGGAGGGAGCGAGGACGGGGGGAGGGAGCGAGGACGGGGGGAGGGAGCGAGGACGGGGGGAGGGAGCGAGGACGGGGGGAGGGAGCGAGGACGGGGGGAGGGAGCGAGGACGGGGGGAGGGAGCGAGGACGGGGGGAGGGAGCGAGGACGGGGGGAGGGAGCGAGGACGGGGGGAGGGAGCGAGGACGGGGGGAGGGAGCGAGGACGGGGGGAGGGAGCGAGGACGGGGGGAGGGAGCGAGGACGGGGGGAGGGAGCGAGGACGGGGGGAGGGAGCGAGGACGGGGGGAGGGAGCGAGGACGGGGGGAGGGAGCGAGGACGGGGGGAGGGAGCGAGGACGGGGGGAGGGAGCGAGGACGGGGGGAGGGAGCGAGGACGGGGGGAGGGAGCGAGGACGGGGGGAGGGAGCGAGGACGGGGGGAGGGAGCGAGGACGGGGGGAGGGAGCGAGGACGGGGGGAGGGAGCGAGGACGGGGGGAGGGAGCGAGGACGGGGGGAGGGAGCGAGGACGGGGGGAGGGTGCGAGGACGGGGGGAGGGAGCGAGGACGGGGGGAGGGAGCGAGGACGGGGGGAGGGAGCGAGGACGGGGGGAGGGAGCGAGGACGGGGGGAGGGAGCGAGGACGGGGGGAGGGAGCGAGGACGGGGGGAGGGAGCGAGGACGGGGGGAGGGAGCGAGGACGGGGGGAGGGAGCGAGGACGGGGGGAGGGAGCGAGGACGGGGGGAGGGAGCGAGGACGGGGGGAGGGAGCGAGGACGGGGGGAGGGAGCGAGGACGGGGGGAGGGAGCGAGGACGGGGGGAGGGAGCGAGGACGGGGGGAGGGAGCGAGGACGGGGGGAGGGAGCGAGGACGGGGGGAGGGAGCGAGGACGGGGGGAGGGAGCGAGGACGGGGGGAGGGAGCGAGGACGGGGGGAGGGAGCGAGGACGGGGGGAGGGAGCGAGGACGGGGGGAGGGAGTGAGGACGGGGGGGGGGGAACAGGCTGCACCGGTGAAGCTCGATACCTGAATCACGTGATTGCTGTTTCCAATGTTCTCGTTCTCAATCTGACGGAACAGCTCCTTCTTCTTCTCCCTGTCCCTGATGTCGGGACTGGCAGCACTGATCAACATCCTCAGGTTTGCTGTGGGTGACCAGGCCTCGGGCGATGATTTGTCACCCAGTTTAACCGGAGTAACCTGAACTCGATTGAGGGAGCAAGCCTTCCGCCACGAGACCAGGCTTGGTGTCGCCTGGGGTTTCACAGGGGTTTTGGGTGGCGTTCTCCTGGGTTCCATACAGAGATTCTCCTGAAGCAAAAATAAAATCCGGAAAGATCAGCCTCCCATCCATTGACTCTGTCTACACTTCTCGCTGCCTCGGCAAAGCAGCCAGTGTAATTAAAGACCCCACACACCCCGGACATTCTCTCTTCCACCTTCTTCCGTCGAGAAAATGATACAAAAGTCTGAGGTCACGTACCGACCGACTCAAGAACAGCTTCTTCCCTGCTGCTGTCAAACTTTTGAATGGACCTAGCTTGCATTAAGTTGATCTTTCTCTACACCCTAGCTATGACTGTAACACCACATTCTGCACTCCCTCCTTTCCTTCTCTATGAATGGCATGCTTTGTTTGTATAGCGCGCAAGAAACAATACTTTCACTGTATGGTAATACATATGACAATAATAAATCAAATCAAAAACCAGAGATTCGAAATCAGCCAGTAAAGAACAGACACAATTCTTCTTTGTTTTATTAAGCAAGGGAAGCTCCACCATTGGTGACTCTATCTTCAGCTCCTTGGGCCCTTAACTCTCCATTCTCTCCTTTAAAATGCTCCTTAAAATCCACCGTTTTGACCAAACGGTGGAATCTTGTGGAGGTGACGATGCGATGGGTGTTGACCTGGGGGAGGGGGCATTGGCCAGAGAGCCACCAAAAGCCCTGCGTCATCACTTTATGGGAAATGTCCACCACATCTTGCTCCACTCAGGCACTGGACAGGCCACTAGGGGTCCTTCCCCTGGAGTCAAGGACTCTGAGGCTGGAAGATCTGCTTGCCGGGAGCTGTTAACCAATCAGAGGCCAGTAACTGTTGACAGCAGAGCCACCAGATGAGTTGTGCCCGAGGCTGCTGTGGGGGCAAGGGCGGAGATTGCAGGGGCTCTGACCCAAATTTTCAATTTCTCTCTGACCACAGGGGAGGTGCCAGACGACTGGAGGACAGCTAATGTGGGTCCGCTATTGATGAAGGGTTGTCAAGATAAACCAGGGAACTACAGACCAGTGAGTCTCACGCCAGTGGTAGGGAAACTATTAGAGAAACTTCTGAAGGAGAGAATCTATCTCCACTTGGAGAGGCAAGGATTGCTCAGGGATAGTCAGCATGGCTTCGTCAGAGGGAGGTCATACCTAACAATTTGGATTGAATTTTTGAGGAGGTGACCAGGTGTATAGACGAGGGGAGTGCAGTCGATGTAGTTTATATGGATTTCAGCAAAGCCTTTGACAAGGTCCCACATGGGAGATTTGTAAAGAAGGTAAATTCACATGGGATACGGGGTAATTTGATGAAGTGGATTCAAAATTGGCTCAGTTGTAGGAGACAGAGGGTGATGACAGGCGGCTGATTTAGTGACTGGAAGCCAGTGTCCAGTGGTGTTCCACAGGGATCTGTGTTGGGCCCCCTATTATTCGTCATTTATATAAATGACATTGATGACAATGTGGTGGGTAGGATTAATAAGTTTGTGGATGACACAAAGATTGGCCGGGAGGTTAACAGTGAAATGGAGTGTCTTGGACTACAAGAAGATATAGATGGAATAGTCAAATGGGAAGATAAGTGGCAGATGGAATTTAACCCGGAAAAGTGTGAGGTAATGCACTTTGGAAGGAGTAATTTGACAAGGAAGTATTCTATGAATGGGAGGACACCAGGAAGTTCTGTGGAACAAAGGGACCTTGGTGTGTTTGTCCACAGATCTCTGAAGGCAGAAGGGCATGTTAGTAGGGTGGTGAAAAAAGCATATGGGACACTTGCCTTTATCAATCTAGGCATAGATTACAAAAGCAGGGAAGTCATGTTGGAGATGTATAGAACTTTGGTGAGGCCACAGCTGCAGTTCTGGTCGCCACATTATAGGAAGGATGTGATTGCACTGGAGGGGGTGCAGAGGAGATTCACCAGGATGCTGCCTGGGATGGAGCATTTAAGTTATGAAGAGAGGTTGTGTAAGATTGGGTTGTTTTTGTTGGAGCAGAGAAGACTGAGGGGCGACCTGATTGAGGTGTACAGGATTATGAGAGACACGGACAGAGTGGATAAGGAGCAGCTGTTCCCCTTAGTTGAAGGGTCAGTTAGGAGGGGACACGGGTTCAAGGTGAGGGGCAGGAGGTTTGGGAGGAATGTGAGGAAAAATGCTGTTATCCAGAGGGTGGTGATGGCAAATGGGATTAGGTGGGAGGTCAGGTGTTTCTGTGTGTCGATGTAGACTTGATGGGCTGAAGGGCCTCTTCTGAACTGTTTGATTCTGTGATTCAAATACTCTCACCGCAATTACCAATCACTGTTCCACTATTCCAACTGGCCAATTGGAAGCACACGCTGGGATAGATGATATTTTAAATTTACTCCCACAATGCAACACTGTCATAATACCCACAGCCAGAGGCTACAGACTTTATGGAATTTTTGTTATTCTGGATTGCCGATTATCCTTTTCTATTATCATACTAAATGTTACAATACAATGATCACTGTTTCCTAAATGTTCTCCCATTGACACTTGATCTTCTGGCCCATCTCATTTCCAAGAACCACGTCTAATAGTGCATCCTGTGTAATGAGCTCGAGGGGCTGAATGGCCTCCACCTATACAGTGAAACAGGCTTGAAGGGCTGAATGGCCTCTTCCTGTGCAATGTGTTTGAAGGGCTGAATGGCCTCCTCCTGTTCCTGAAAACAAAGACTGAACCCCCGATGCAAAAACGAAATCTAATCCTGGGAATGTTGGGGTTATTCATTAACTAAGAAGTCTCACAACACCAGGTTAAAGTCCAACAGGTTTATTTGGTAGCCAATACCATAAACTTTCGGAGCACTGCTCCTTCGGAGCTTATGGTATTTGCTACCAAATAAACCTGTTGGACTTTAACCTGGTGTTGTGAGACTTCTTACTGTGTTCACCCCAGTCCAACGTCAGCATCTCCACATCGTTATTATTAAGCCAGTGATCTGATCAGGTTGTGTATCCCCCAAGTTAATTTTAACAACACTAAAGAGATTTGCAGCTTTACCTTCTGCGCCGCTTTCTTTCCATCATTCAGGGGTTGCGAGGGGGCTTCATATTTTCCGATCCGTGAACTGACAAGATCCTCTAACTTCAAACAGTTCATCTAGAAAATAAAATTAATGTAGACACACAAAGTCAAGATCATTCGGAATTAAAGAATCGCATTTGGGTTAAATTCACTGCCGAACATTCTAACTATTCCTGAATGTTGGAATGATTTAAACGTTGGGAATATTTCTCTCCTGAGTCACTATTTCCCAGCACCAAGTTCCCAACTCCAGACAATTCTTGCAGAAACTCTCACAAAACTTGGGAAAAATCCTTTTAGCGGTTCAGGGCAGTCGGATTTTGTTTTCAATCAGAGGGTTAATTACATCGTCAATCTGACCCCGAGTTCAAACAGCAGAATTATTCTAACCCCTTAAATTAATGCTTAAAATTGGCGCAAAGATGGGAAGTTGAGGGCAGGATTCCTACAGAAACTAGCTCTTCTGAGTGGCTGAGATCTCAGACTGAGGAAGGGGTCAGACAAACTGAGTGTCAGAGTTTACAGGAGTTTCTCAAAGGGTCATTACTCAGTATGATCCAGAAATTAATACAGGAAACTAGCAAGAGAAAAGCAGAAACACCCAAACAGACCAAACAATTTTACATTAATACGTCTAGAAAATGTTACAATTATTAAGTATGAAATTATTGAAATTCACTCACTTTGCCGCTGTGACTGGAACCTTTTCAAACAGAGAAATGGGATTTATTTAAACTAATTATAAAGTCTGCAGCCACTCTATCCCGGTTAGTGGAGTTGTCTAACCATGTCCCTGTGTGTCTCTATGTTCCTATCTCTGCCTCTCCCTCCCTCTCTCACTACCTCCTCTCCCTGTTTGTCTTTGTATCTTCGACTCTCCCAGTCTCACTCTCTGTCCTTCTCTCTCTCTATCCTTATTCCTGTCTCTCTCCCTCTCTCTGTCCCTATCTCTCTCCCACTCTCTCTTTCTCCATCTCTGTCCCCCCGCCCCTCTCTCTCTCTGTCCCTCTATCACTCTCACTGTGTGTCTCTCTCCCTTCCTGTCCCTATCTCTCCCTCCACTCTCTATCTGTCCCTATCTCTCTGTCTCTCTCTTCCTGTCGAACCCCTCACTCTCTCTATCCCTGTCTCTCTCCCCCCACTCTGTCTCTCTCTACCCCACTCTCCCTTATCCCTGTCTCTCTCTCCCCCACTCTTTTTATGTCTATCTGTCTCTATGTCTCTCTCTCTCTACCCCACTCTCCCTATCTCTCTATGTCCCTCTCTCTATCCCACTCTGTCTCTCTCACTCCCTATCTCTCTGTGTATATCTATCTCTCTCTATGTCCCCCTCTCTCTCTATGTCCCTCTCTCCCTATGTCTCTCTCCCTATCCCACTCCCAGTCTCTCTCTATCCCACTATCTATCTCAGACTTTCCCACTCCCTATGTCTCTCCCTACCCCTATCTCAGTCTCTCCCACTCTCTCTACCCCTATCTTAGTCTCTCCCTGTCTCTCTATCCCACTCTCAGTCTCTTCTACTCCCTATGTCCCTCTGTCCATATCTGTCTCTCCCTATGTCTTTCCCTCTCTCCCTATCTGTCTCTCTCTATCTCAGTCTCTATCTGTCTCTCTTATGTCCCTCTTTCTCTATCCCTGTCTCTCCCTCTCCCCCTGTCTCAGCCTCTCCCTGTCTCAGTCTCTCCCTGTCTCTCCCTCTCCCT